>NC_085878.1:31349363-31354363 GCF_034702125.1 Engraulis encrasicolus
TTTAGTAGTAGCACACACGAGAGTGGTGCAATGACAAGCTAATATCAATATTAATAATGTTTTTAGTGGATTATCAAGCATATTCATTACAGTACATTAGGTACCAATTACTAATGACTTTTTGTCCATGTGTGTAGGTGTACCACCGACCTGATGTCTGAGCCCAAAAAAAACGTCAGTGTTGAGTCAGTGGTGGCTTTCATGGTCTGTTTTACAGTTGTAATTAGGGATGCAAATTATCGAATGATTCATTGATCATTAGTTGACAGCCTCATCGATCGACTTACGATTAATTGATAAGCTCTCTCGAAAAAAAAACTACTAAATCTAAACATTTTAATTAAATATTGAGATAAAATACCACATTTAAATTCATTCTATTTCAATTATTTAATCCAAAGGTGATTTAAATATTCCCACTATTCACACCCCTCTTCACACACACTCTTCACATGCCCATTTCACCTGGGTCTCTTGTCACTTGAATTGTCGATTAATTGCGATTAATGTTTTTAAATTGATTAATGATTGATTAATTGATCGATTAAAGTCGATTAATCAATTAATCGTTTGCATCCCTACTTGTAATCCAAAGTATTAGCCTAGATATCAGGGGTGTCAAACTCAAATTGACTGAGGGCCAAAATAAAAATCTGGAACAAAGGCGCGGGCCGAACTCATCATTTATTTTTGGGTGATTGACGATTAAGGGTGTAACGCCAAAAAAAAAAAAAAGTTTTTCCAATTCCTGAAAAAAATGATTGAAAAAAATGGAAAAAAGAGAAAAAAAATAAAGCACTTAGTGGTCTGTGGAATTTCGCCTAATTTTTGCCATTTTTGAGAAAATGTGTCCTGCATCAACACATTGCATAGGCATGTCATACACACCGCAGGAAAATGAAGTCGCACCACAGGAAATTCACTGCATTATGGCCATTTTAATCCTTTTGTATACATGACTGACATCTGAGCTCATGCTAACTTGATAATGATATTGTGTTTTCCTTGTGTTTTTTAAAGGAAAAATAACAGTTTTGTAGGTTTTTAACCAATGTTACGAAAAAACAAGGCGTCACGTCTCCCACCCTTTTATAAATGGACTGAAATTGTGCGTACATGCACGTCATACTCATAGTTCAATTTCACACACACTCTTTCCCATCATATATGGTAGTTCAAATATGTCTGCACTCTGCACGTCCTGTGACACATCAAATTTCATGTTCAAGTCTTGTTACGCTCTACATTAATGGTGTATGTGGGCCAAATGTAATGCACATTTGAATGATCTCGCGGGCCAAATAAAATGACTCCGCGGGCCAGATTTGGCCCCCACGCCTGAGTTTGACATCGAATGATTTGTACTTGTCAGGGACAGCCAATGTATTTGTATTCATGTTAAATTATGCATGAAACATGGTGTAACTTATTGTTTTCTTGGAATAATTATGCCACAAGGATCCTCTTTTCAAGCAATGACTATGAGGGTTTAAACAATTTACCTCAGAGTTAACTTAGCCAGACGTATTTTAAAACGTCATTGACCCATTTTCCAACCCGTGTTATTAAGCAATCCCTCTTAGTTTGTCTTCAAGTTTGTGCGTTCCTCTTCCTGGACTCTCCTAACTCAGCACTTCTGTAGAACATCTCCATAGTCTCACGCCTGGAGCTGCGGTGGGGTGTAATGAAATGGTTTTAAGGATCCTGGAGTAGACTCAAATCTTGTTGTGGTGTGGGGAGCAGTGCAGTAGTTACGAGCCCAGCCATACAGTACAGCCAGGAGTGTCGTACAGTGGGGGGTAAAGTTTGACTGAGTCACCAGGGCCCCATGTACTGTATATACAAGGGGCCCACACACAGTCCGGTGTATGTAGATGTATGGCTGGGGCCTGGGGGGTCCATTGGAGCTGATTGTACATAGGGCCCGCAATTTGCTGCTACGCCCCTGAGTACAGCGTCTGGCAAGCGTGTGCCTTGTGAAATAAACTCCCACAGTCCTCTTCCCTCCCACCATGACCACTACCTCCATGCTCGAAAAGCATGCTACGAATCATATCAGGGCCGCTGACAGCTTTTGACCGTGCCCAAGACTAAGTCATCTGAAGGGGCCCCCACACCCAATACATGCAGTGCAATAAGGAAGTCTGGGCAACCCTTTCCCTTTGGTCTGGGACAAATGTGGCCAGGGAAGCCAAGTGCGGCCAAATGTGGCCAGGGAAGGGGGCAAAGGGGTCAGTTGTCTCGGGGTCCCAGGGAGACACGGGCCCCAAAATTGGGTTTTCATTACATTTTATGCATTGGCCGAGGGGCCCTTTCAGATGACTTTGTCCTGGGCCCATTAAAAGCTGTCAGCGACCCTGAATGTGCCCTTTGTCCATCCCTGTTGGCCTCCCTGCTACTACTAACCCCATCCTCCCTCCCTCCCTCCTTCCCTCCCTTCGTCTGTTCTCAACCCTGATGATTAGCCCCATAGAAACAGGCATCTGGGCCGCCGTTATTCCTGTGTTTCGTTGGCCTGAACCCAAACCAGCCTGTGGCAGCAGTACAGAAGAGACTGAATGGAAAAGAAACATTTCAGTGATTGTGGGAAATAACGCAAAGGGGGGAGAGGGAGAGATGTTGTAAATTATACCAGGGTTCTTTTTCTTCCAGAGAAAAACCATGAAATCCACCCCAATTAGTCATGTTCTGGTAAACACAGATGTATGAATATGTATCTTATCATAACCAGTCCAAATGATTTGTTATTGATCACTTTTTTTGTATTTTGCTTTGATATGGATCTTAAAAGGATTGCTTTGTCACATAGTGAAAGCTGCACCAGTGTGTGTGTGTGTCTGGGGCACTGGGTGTGTCTGTAGAGATAGCAAAGTTTGGGTCAGGGGGTCAGCTGCACTAGCATGGGGAAATATGGTGACTCCCACAGAATGTGGTGACCCTCACACAACTGAATGATCCATACTATTGTTACTCTTCATAGCATTAATAATAGAAGGGGAAGTACATTTTCGTTCCCCTTAAGACCGAGTGCTCTGTAGTAGCAGGGCCTTTAAGCTTAGTATGGTCGTCTTTCTGAATTTACATAGCCTCATATGATTGCCAAGTCTACTTGTCATCAAATCAGGCTCTTTTTTTTTCTTTTCACTTTCCCATTGAAGTGCCAGAGACTTTATTAGAAAGGGGCTGTGTCAAATTTACTCTACCATTGAACCACCCTCTCTGTCTTGGAAAAAAAATCTTGTCAAGTGGAAAGTTATGGGTGAATGGCAGGACAGTCTTTTTGGCTACTGTCTCCTAGTTGTTGAGAATGTTTACTCTAAGAAGGCCAGTTTCCTGAGAAATAATGAACTAATCTGGAAAAGGGAGTGGTGAGAAAGTAACTCTTGTTAATACATATGACTGCCACTGTACAGTATGTATTTGTGTCATGCAGCCAGGTGAAACCAATATGCCTGCTTAATTTTACATTAACATTAGTGACTTGTAGAAGCAATGTTTTCTCATTACGTCTGCAATTTAATCCTACAGCCTGGCTGTGTGGGGAGACATTTGGCTATCCCAATTAGCTTGGCTGTGATCCAAGATGCCAATTAGACTTCATATTGTTTTTGCAAAACTATCGTTATTAAATTTGCGATTATGTAATCTAATCCCACCTCATTGGTTTTAACTCCCTTGAGGATCGTTATGTAAAATGTAAATCAAAGAAATGGTGATTGTCCTGTCCTCAAGTTACATCTCGGAAAGCAGTGTTTCCTCTGCGAAGTGTTTTTCAAATTGTTATGATGTTGTCTGCCTCATCATCTGTAAATACTTTGTTATCATGGTGGGAATTGTTTCAGATTTAAAGTTATGGCATGGTGTGTAGATGGCACACAATTCGATGTAAAAACACAAATGTGCAACAATTTTGATTAGCCAGAAATTAGATTCCATTTCTTTTATTAACTGCAAGTTGCATCCATACTGCTTAGTTGCATGAAGTTGACCGCGATGCTCAGGAATGGTGTTTCTGCAGTCGCATTACTGAGTCAGCAGCAGGCTTGTGCAGGCCTTGCCAGATCTGATCATTTCCAGCCCAAACGGTGCTCAAACCCTGCCTGGAGGCTCCACATTCCTCCCAATATCAACCAAGTTGTATTGATTTCTATGGCTATAAAACTACAGAAAAACCTGCCACGCCACCCCGTTTCCACCTGCAGACGGCTATCCCAAGCAGCTCAATTGGGCGAGTAACCCCCCAATCTGGCAACACTGGATGTGGGGGTCATCCCGAAGGTGAGCGGAGAGAGTTTTATGACTGGTCAACAAAGGCAAACACACAAAGCAAGCACGCACACACACACACACACACACAAAAATCCATTCCCTGCCTACCCTAAACTAAACCCCCATCCCTTTATCCTCTCTCACCATTCCACTGGCCATCACCAGAGACTGTTGTTGAGGGGGAGACAGTTCATAAGTAGTTTCCTCTGGTAACAATATGACCAGGGCTCTAAATGAACACCAGCCAACTGGCCAAATGCTGGTGAAAATTCAGTTTGGCTGGCAGAAAAGACCAACTTAAAAGACACGTCGACCCTTTAGTGAGTGTGTGTTTGGCTTGTTAGATTTACATCTACTCGCCATTTTGTCTGGTGATGACAAAAGTTAATTGAGAGCCCTGAATAATGACATTAAGTTCTAAGATGCATGTCCATCAGCTGCCATGCCCTTTAGGAGTGAAAAGGGGGTTCCGAATGAATGAGGGAAATGAAAAAAAAAAGTCAGACCCTTTTAAGAGACGAGATTTGATCCCACTTTGTTGCATTGGTGACACATAGAGCAATTTATCTTGGTTATCACCTTAAGAATCTTTGCTAGCAACACTGTTCTCTTGTCCCTCGTGCCATGGCACAGAGGTGGGATTGTCTTTGCTCTGTCAGTTCCCGTAAACTAACTCTCCCTTCCCCATTTTCCCACCTTTCTCTCTCAGGTCTAACCTTTGACTGGTGACG
>NC_085878.1:31359363-31406863 GCF_034702125.1 Engraulis encrasicolus
TGGCGCAGGCAGGCGGTTGGTTGGTCTGCTGTGGAGGCCTGTTGTCATTGACTGGGGCCTCTGTGCTCTCCTCCACACAGGGGCAGGTCAGCCACATGAGGCTGGGCCAAAAGCCCTCACAGACAGCTTGTACATCAGTGGTCTACACAGACAGACAGACACACACACATGCGCGCACTCACACACAGGCACATTTGAACACACACACATACACACACACACACACACACACACACACACACACACACACACACACACACACACACACACACACACACACACACACACACACACACACACACACACACACACACACACAGGCACATTTGAACACACACATACACAAGCACTCATAAAGACACACACACACTCAGGCACGTATTGAAACGCACACACACGCACACGCACACGCACACGCACGCACACACACACACACACAGGCACGTACACACACACACACACACACACACACACACACACACACACACACACACACACACACACACACACACACACACACACACACACACACACACACACACACACACACACACACACACACACACCCCACAGAACATCAGTCATCTTTTAAATGTGGGCTCACTTTCCTGCCATTGTCTGCCTGTCTCCCTTTGACATACACACATGCTCAGGCTGTTGACACACAAGCACACACACATGCTCAGGCTGTGGACTCACACACTCAAACACACACACACACACACACACACACACACACACACACACACACACACACACACACACACACACACACACACACACACACACACACACACACACACACACACACACAACCTTCCTGCCCCCTGTATATAAACCCTACATCCTCCCTTGCAACTCTATTTGCAGACACACACACACACACACACACACACACACACACACACACACACACACACACACACACACACACACGGCCTCAAAATTGCATGTCCGTGCATTGGGGCTCTCCCCTTCTCACCAGTGTTGGTTGCTATGGGGTAATGCGTCATCCCCAGAGAATGAGGATTGCCCTGAACCATTGTTGAAGGCAGTAGCCTGCCAGCTCAATATAATGAAATCTCTTGGTGGCTAACTTTCTCTCTGGCTCCATTGCCTTCCCCCTTTCTCTTGCTCTCTCTCCCCTTTGGCTCTCTCTCGCACGTGCTCGCTCTCTCTCTCTCTCGCTCTCTCTCTCTCTGGCATGTGTGCACATTCTCAGGTTCTTTCGATTTGACTGTCTTTCTCGAACATTCATGTACACACGTGCGTGTGCACACACACACACACACACACACACACACACACACACACACACACACACACACACACACACACACACACACACACACACACACACACACACACACACACACACACACACACACACAGCAGTGGTGGGAGGATAGGTGTGCACCAGGTCAAGTGTTTGTGCTAGTGCTATTGGCAAAGCTCTTCAAGAGGAACAGCACAGGCAGATTTAGAATAGAATAGAAAAGACTATAGAATAGAGTAGAATAGAATAGAATAGAATAGAATAGAATAGAATTAATAAATATAGAACAGAATTGAATAGAATAGAATAGACATTATTTTCATGCAAGCATTACATTTGTCTTTGATCTCACCATATAAAAGCATAGATGGACATTCATTCCATTGCTCAAAGCATAAATACATACATACAGTACATCATTGCATACATCCCCTCCCTCTAGCCACCCTTCCCAGCATACACATCATATAAAAATCAGGTACCAGATACAGATTTTGTGGATGCTTGCAAAATAACAGTATTTGAAGTGGACAGTGTTTGTGTCTATTTGTCTCTAATTTTCTGGTTTGGCAACTTTGTTGTTATGCATAAATGTACATTGATCATCCCTACGAAATATTCCATCATTACAACAGGGATTTTTTTTGTTCTTTTTTGTTTTTTTGCAGCTTTAATTTTGCAGGAAATATACACCAAAAAAGGAGTCAGCGTTGTGATGATGAAGCTGACTTTATCATCACTATCTCAGCGGACTTGTGGTCGCTTTGCTTTGCTGTTTGTTTTTTCTTATCATGCGAAACGGCCTCATGCAAATTCCCAGCAGGTTTATATGAGGTGTAGTGAAGGTACAGTACAGCGTGACCGTGGCTGCTCTCCCAGCACAGTCAGGCCTGGCACAACCATGCAGGCCAAACAGGCTATTGTCTAGGGTCCTGAGCTGAAAGAAAGGCTCCCCATAATCACTGGATACTGCTACTCACTTGTATTCAAATGACAGCAATGACAACTTGTGAGTGTGGCAGCACGTTCCGAAATCTTATGGCTGTATATGCCATCAAATTCGCACTGGGGGGGGGGGCTTGGGGGCCCATGACTGGTCTGAGGACTGGCCCTGGTGCTCTAGTCAGTGTTACCAGATTGGGCGATTTCCCGCCCATTTGGGTTGCTTAGGATAACCATCTGCGGGTGCACTTGGGCGGGTTTTTCTGCAGATTTATTGCCATAGAAATCAATAGAATTTTGTTAATGTTGGACGGGATTTAGTGCTTCCAGGCAGGCTTTTAGCTGGACATCGTCAGTCTCATCTCACAACCCTGGCTCTAGTTTCAGGAGGAGTGGGGCTGTCTATTTTGTGGCAGTGCAAAGTTTATTTGGATATTGCATTTCACACTCAAAGGCAGGGCAACAGGCTTCACTAGAAGGAGGGAAAAAAGCAACCATAGTAAGAAGTTAGAGGTGGATATGTCAAATATTTATGAAATAATATGAAAAAAAAAAAAATTAAAAACCACAGAACGACCATAATGGTGACATCAATGTGTTAAAAGGTAAATCATTAATTCATTAATACATGGATAGTTTACTTCAAATAAAGATTAAAGTTTTGTGAATGACATTTCTACATTAAAGCATCTTAAACCTGACCGAAAAGAGAGGAACATGGTGTCCAGGCCATTGATGTATACCTATATGTATAGATATACAGTAAGTCCTTGGTCCAGGCTGATCCAAGGGCTTGTCAGAGACAGGGTACATCACCTGCTGTGATGTTTGGGAAGTGTTACTACCGTGTTCGGATTGTGGAGAGGCACTGCCTGTATGTAGTCTGAAGAGGGGTACTGACTGTCTTTCCGCGCACAGTGCTCAAGCAGTAGGGTTGAGAGCGGGGACTCTTGCCCTTTTCGCTGCCATGGTAACAACCTTGCACTGCATACAATGCTTAGAGCTTTTCCCAGAAAGAGCAGCGCTCCTCTCTCCCTCACACAGGCACATGGAGTCCTCTCATCTCTTCTCCTTTTCTCTCTTCTCTTCTCTTCTCTTCTCGTCTCGTCTCGTCTCGTCTCGTCTCTTTTCTTCTCTTCTCTTCTCGTCTCTTCTCTTGCTCACTCTCCCTTTGTCCTCTCTCTATCCATCTCCTCTCCATTCCTTTCTCTGTCCTCTCTCCTTTCCTCCATTCCTCCTCTCTTGTACTCCATTTACAATCATTGCCCCACCCCAAGTAAATTGATAAGCTGTTTATAAACATTTTTTTAAATGTATGTCCATGCATCGTGTGTGTGTGTGTGTGTGTGTGTGTGTGTGTGTGTGTGTGTGTGTGTGTGTGTGTGTGTGTGTGTGTGTGTGTGTGTGTGTGTGTGTGTGTGTGTGTGTGTGTGTGTGTGTGTGTGTGTGTGTGTGTGTGTGTGTGTGCGTGCGTGCGTGCGTGTGTGACATACAGAGTGTGCACGAGCACCCGGCCTTTGTGAGCGTGGTGAGCTGTGGGCTGTGCGTGTTCCTGGCGGTGTTCGTGCTGGTGTGTGCGGAGAAGCTGTCCCAGCGCTGCAGGAGGCTGCTGGGCCTGCTGGTCTGGGCAACGCACCTCACCATGGCCTTCACCTTCGTCTTCAGCAGCAAGCACATATGGCCCTGGGACCAAGTAGGTGCCTTACACTACACTACATTACATTACATTACACTACATTACATTACACATGGCCCTGGGACCAAGTAGGTGCATTACACTACACTACATTACAGCTCCAGGCCACTTTATTAGAATAGCATGAAAAAGTTGATTTATTTCCATAATTCCATCAATAATGTTAAACTGTCATGGATTATAGATTCATGGCCCAGTTTTTTAACTATTCCAAGTAGGGCTGTCATTTTATCGCGTTAATTAGATAATTAATTACAAGGTGCATTAACGCGTTGTAAAAATTAATGGCATTAATTATTTATGGGTAGACATACGTCCTAAGCAACACCAAAAGCGCATGGCGTGGCAACTGAATTCACTCACTCACGCCGTGATAAATACAAGCACTCCGTCAACTTCTAAAGCTAAAATACAATAAATACAACAAATACAGACACTTTTCTGTCTTTTTTCATGAACAAAAGCGTATGTTTGTATTTAATTATTTTTAGATATTTCTGAATTATTACGAGATGTGCCAGTTGACGCTGCATTGCTGTTCAGTTAAAATAGATGTGGACCAACGACGTTTTCCTTCAATTAACACAAGCAATCAGACAATCTCTACAGCTGAAATAGGCCTACAACTAATAACATGTCATACCCAATTTGGTGTTTTTCCCATTATTGATTTGTCTATATTTGATAACTTTTAGAAAGCATTTTATCACGAGATGTAAGCTACTGCGCTCGGCAGCTGGTTCGTCTGATATGAATACAGGCGCATTTCAAGACAGTTTATCATTTGATTTGACCATGACAGTTGTATAATAGTTGGACTTGTGGTAGGCCTACGTAAATCTTTCATACAACTATAGCCCAGCATACGAATTAATTGACTGTTCAGGCTTTGAAACACACAACGCAAATATTTGTGTTCATGATGTGTGACCGCGGTAGCCAAGCTACTACCAGGGCCTACCGCAATTTCAGCAGAGGTTTCTGCTCATCTGCAGAACAACACTTGTCTATTCACTACAACATCAAACCACTTGATAGATAATTGCTACCTTTTCCACGCTGCACATAAGAATCAAAATATTATTACAGGCTCCGAAATTACCCCATGACACAAGCTACAGTGCAAGTGTCAACGGCGCAGAGTAGCCTAGGGATTTCAATTTGACAGCACAAAGTCATTGCAAGAGCTGGAAGATGATTACAGCGATTTGAGTGATACATGCCACGTTCAGAATAAAATAATACCACTGTGAATCTTTGCCACAGATGTCAAGTTGACAACTTTGATCGCTAACTTCCACTGACACCTCAGACACTGACGTTTCTAGCTTCAACCAATCGCTATACAGAGATAGGATGTCTTACCTTTCGTGCAGATAGTTAGGATAAGTTTACATCAGGCAGTCTTTCTTGTCCTGTCTTATATCCATAGAATATTTTGGTGTAGAATCAATGTTTAGTCCAAGCAAGGGTTATTGGCTAGCTCAGTGCAGTTATCATTCCTGGCTAATCCAGCTCCCCAAAATGTAAACAAAACGTGAATGAATGCACGTCATCTGTTTCATCAGGGGGTGTTCCCATTTCCTTGAACTCTGACCTTTTCTGATAGATAGATAGATAGATAGATAGATAGATAGATAGATAGATAGATAGATAGATAAGATACTGTAGACTCATTTTTTGTGTTGGCTAATGTAGCCTATTTATTCACTAACTCTGTTTACCAGGCCTATTTTAACATATTAGTAGCCTACATCATAGCTTATAGCAGGCCTATTGTAATTATTATTATTATTATTATTATTATTATTATTATTATTATTATTATTATTATTATTATTGTTTCGCGTCATGAAAAGAACATACGAGTAAGTGCGATTAATTAGATTAATTAATTACAAATTCTGTAATTAATTAGATTTTTTTTTTAATCTACTGAAAGCCCTAATTCCAATCATTAAATTGTTTATTTTTCCATATTTTGGTCTTCCAGCTCAAAAAAAAAACATGAATTGGGGAATTCACATTATTAGAATATTGTAATAAAATCACAATTTTCTTCATCAAAATTCGTTTCACATCAGTGCACATCAAATCAGTTAAAATTTGGTACTTTCTACATAACATGCAATGTTCAATACTTGGTTAGGACTCTCTCTGTCTTAATAACGGCCATGATGCGTTTAACATTGAAGTCAATGGCAGAAACAGTGCATGGGAGTAATGGAAGCCCAGATATCCTTGATGCTTTGCTGTCAGCTGTTCTTGTATAGCTGACCTGGTGTCCCACACTTCACTCTTCAATATACCCTGTAGATTTCCATGCCACGTTTTGGCGCTAACTCACCAGTTTAATTCTAAATCACCAGAAATGAAACCCCATTGAAAATGAATGGGGTTTTATTTCTGGTGAGTTAGAATTAAACTGCTGAGTTAACACCAAAACGTAGCATGGGTATCTACGGGTATATTGAAGAGTGAAGTGTGGGACACCAGGTCAACAAACAAGAACAGCTGACGGCAAAGCATCAAGGATATCTGGGCTTCCATTACTCCCATGCACTGTTTCTGCCATTGACTTCAATGTTAAACGCATCATGGCCCATTGAAAATGAATGGGGTTTTATTTCTGGTGAGTTAGAATTAAACTGGTGAGTTAGCGCCAAAACGTAGCATGGAAATCTACAGGGTATATTGAAGAGTGAAGTGTGGGACACCAGGTCAGCTATACAAAAACAGCTGACGGCAAAGCATCAAGGATATCTGGGCTTCCATTACTCCCATGCACTGTTTCTGCCATTGACTTCAATGTTAAACGCATCATGGCCGTTATTAAGACAGAGAGAGTCCTAACCAAGTATTGAACATTGCATGTTATGTAGAAAGTACCAAATTTCAACTGATTTGATGTGCACTGATGTGAAACGAATTTTGATGAAGAAAATTGTGATTTTATTACAATATTCTAATAATGCGAATTCCCCAATTCATGGGTTTTTTGAGCTGGAAGACCAAAATATGCAAAAATAAACAATTCAATGATTGGAATAGTTAAAAAACTGGGCCATGAATCTATAATCCATGACAGTTTAACATTATTGATGGAATTATGGAAATAAATCAACTTTTTCATGCTATTCTAATAAAGTGGCCTGGAGCTGTACATTACATTACATCACACTACATTACATTACACATGGCCCTGGGACCAAGTAGGTGCCTTACATTACACTACATTACATTACATCACACTACATTACATTATACCACGGCAGTCTGGAATCTCCCATTGTGACGCGCTAAATTGGTTGTTGATTAACTGTCTATACAGTAGATGCACACCTGAAGTAGTCCCACTATTAGGTCACTTTTCTGACCGCATAACTCCAGTGTATCAATGCGCCAAGGCACGCACGTTCATAAATTACACACACAAAAGTTGCAAGCATTACGCGCTGAATTGACACATATCGCATCGCGCGTCTGGAAACACCAGCAATGTATAGTGAATCTGGAGCAAATCTTAGTTGGCCTAATCAAATTTCAAACATGTTTATTTCTCCCAACTGACCATCACTCTACTAACTACTCACTACTAGAACTAACGACGGTGTCTTGGCCATAGCAACCTTCCATTTAGAATTAGTAACGGCAGTTCGCCAGAAAGTTATGAAAAGAACCTTCTTGTGGCGGAAGGAAGTAGTTATACAGAAAACCTTTATTTTAGCCATTAAAGCATCGAAATAATTCCTCAAATAAATTTCAGTGTGGCAACCATGGTATAAGCGGGATAATTGACTTCACGGTGTGCGTATAACAGGAAAAATAATGCACACCGAGGTGTAACGGCATCACCACCTAGGTGTGCATTATTTTTCCTGTTATACGCACACCGTGTCGTCAATTATTCCTTACACTACATTACATTACATCGCATTACATTACATTACACTTGGCCCTGGGACCAAGTAGGTGCATTACACTACACTACATTACATTACATTGCATTACATTACACGTGCATGTGAATGTAGAGTATAGTACTTCTGTGTATTATACCCCTGGGACCAAGTAGGTGCATTACACTACAATACATGACATTACACTACACTACATTACATTACATTACACATTGCATTTCAGGTGCACATGGATGAGTACTGTAGAGTACTGTTGTGTATTATACCCCTGGGACCAAGTAGGTGCATTACACTACATTGCATTACATTACACGTGCACATGAATGTAGTGTGTAATACTATGGATTATATAAACTGAATGCAATATTCGCTGTCTTTTTTTCTGCTTCTTTCTCTCATTTCATTACTTTCTCTTTCTCTCTCACTCTCTCCATCTATAGTCTGTATCTTTTACTCTTTTACTCTGACACACACAATCTCTTTCACACACCTCTCTGTCACTCTCTCTCCTGTCTGTCTCTGTCACACACACACACACACACACACACACACACACACACACACACACACACACACACACACACACACACACACACACACACACTATGTTGCCACATACAGCTGATACATTCCCTTACTTTTTTCCATACTCCATCTTTCTGCCTCTGCACCCCCTCTTTCCATGCACGGCCACCATGTCTGTTTATCATAATGAGACTATTGATGTGTTTAGTATGGTAAACTTGAGTGTTATATATGATTTGCCGTGTTACACTACGAGACTCTTTGTCCCTGACTTGCATGAAGTGTTTAAAACATTGTGGGCAGTGGTGATATGAATCTAGCAGTGTTTATGTGGCAGTGGTGATATGAATCTAGCGCTAAGTGGTAAAAGCCAAGCTGTGCAGCTATCATGCGTACTCTAACCGCCCTTCTCTCTCTTTCTTTCTCTCTTTCTCTCTGTCTCTGTCTCTGCCTCTCTCTCTCTCTCTCTCTCTCTCCCCCCAGGTGCCATTCTTCCTCTTCATCATATTCACAGTTTACACCATGCTGCCGTTTAAGATGGCCTATGCAGTCATCCTCAGCATCATTTCCTCTGTGTCCCACATCATAGTCATAAGCCTGAGACTGAGTGTCTTTGACAACTCCTCATCTCCACACTTAACCAATCAGGTATGACAATCTACACACCTCCTCAGCCAATCACATTAAGTTTCACATGAAGTGGTTTTGGGCCTCTTTTTTACCACCAAATGCATACATTTATTTAATGTGTGTAGATGTAAAGCTTCAATACATCACTGTTGAGCAAGCTTGTCAAATAGGTGAAATTTTTGTGAGGAGATGGTTCTCAGAATTTTTTTATTCGCAGATCGTTTTTCTTTTCTAAATCTTTGTAGCAGGCGCTTTTCTGTATTTGCTTTAGTGCGACCTTGGCTCAGACAATGCTGTGTATGCTGTTTAGCGGAAGCATCTCACTCAGGTTGTCTGCTACTGAATGCATGTCTGCTGTTGCTGTCTCTGTCTCTGTGTCTGTACTGTAGATGCTGTCCAATGCGGTGATATTTCTGTGTGGGAGTGTGGTGGGGGCCTTCCATAAGATCTTGATGGAGAGGGCTCTACGGCAGACCTTCAAGGACACACTGAGCTGCCTCAGTAGCCGCATGAAGATGGAGATTGCCAAGAGGCAGCAGGTACTGTAACGGTAGTAGAGTAGGGTATCATTTATTAATCCCGAGGGAAATGAAGGTGTCCAGTAGCATACATTCATAACTACAGAAGAAGACACAAAGGCATTACACACTTCATTGCACATGTATTGACCATACATGCATATATTCACAAAGTCATATCTCTCTCTCCCACATTGCAGCAGCCTGTAGCCAATTTAGAACACCACATTCGATTAATACAGATTGCATAAAAACACACAACACATTTTGAACTCAAGCTTTTTATTTTTTTAACCATTGCGAATGGGCACAGTCACTGGAGAATAGGGCTGGGTATCGCAGCCATGTTCCTGTATCGATTCGATTTCGATTCTTAGGGCTTTGAATCGATTAATCACGATTCAATTCGATTCGATTCGATTCATTCCGAATCGATTCAATCCGTTCCCTTCTTGGTGCAAGGATTTCCCCCAAAAGATGCTGTTGCCTATTTTTATATAAAAATGTCAAAGGGCTGTGGCTTGACAGTGTTAACAGATTGCTAATTTGTAATAAGTAGGCCTAGGCCTAATTGACTAATACCTACTGGGTATTTTCTATAGACCTAAATTAAACAAAAAGAACAAAAAGAAAAAGAACAAAAAAAATCGATTTTGTGCCCTGTGAATCGATTATGTGAATTTTAAATGACATCGATCGATTATCGATTAAATCGATTATTTTACGCAGCCCTACTGGAGAACAGTATTGCCAACAGAAACATAAACGAATGCATCAGTAACATCACTGAAGCCAGAAGTTGCCAACTGTGTTTTCAGGACAATGGACATTTCATACATGTTAACATTAAAGAAAATAGGCCAATCCTTCTACAGGTACACATATTGGTGCTGTTTCACACTGGCCACGTCCGCTCATGAATGACCATACTATAAAAGGCATGCCAGAGATATGGGACTGTTTCCTTTCCCTTATGTTCTTTTTTTCACTTAAATATTGTTATTTTTTCACATTTCACCAGTGGTGGACGAAGTACACCAGTTATGTACTTGAGTAAAAGTACAGTTACCTTGCGTTGAAAACTACTCAAGTAAAAGTGAAAGTATTCACCTCACTTTTTTACTTGAGTAGAAGTACAAAAGTATCTGCCGTCAAAAATACTTAAGTACTAAAAGTAAAAAGTAAAAACTTAAAAATGAAGCCTTTGGTGCAATTTTAATATTTAAGTGTTGTAGGCCTAGTTTGGTCATATCTGATTAAATATCCTCTGATTTGCATAGGCTATACCAACATGTTATAACTAGGCCATAACAGGCCTCAGAAACACTGTGGAGTAAGTCCATGGATGTTATAGCATCATACGTTCATTTTTTACCTCTCTAAACATTTAATACTGACCCTAATATGCCCAAAACAACACATGAAAGGGCCATTAATATTAAGAATGATTAGGCTGAAATTTATTATATGCATATTAGAACAACTACTACAATACCCCCCAGCCGTAGGCCTACGGTCCAGTGTAGGCCTACTTATTTGTGACAGCAAGGAGTTACAGTAGTAGCCAATAAAGTACTTTATGTTTAATTTTTGTTATAATTATGGTTTTGGTAGACCTTTCACTTCACTTTCCCTTTTCACCTCTTCTTCTTCTTCTTCTTCTTGTTATTATTATCATCATCATTATCATCATCATCATTATTATTATTATTATTATTATTATTATTATTATTATTATTATTATTATTATTATTATTATTATTATTATGTAGTGTTTGGTTATGTTAAGGTTGGCTTAGGCCTATGTATGGACAAACAGACTTCTTGCGATTCTAAGCTACCTTTAAAGATAGGAACATCTTCTGCTTTTCATATCCACTCTAGCCTACTGACCTGACTTAAAGGAAAGGATACATGTTGCATGTAGCCTCACTTTGCAACATATGGTGGGCATGGCAATCCTCATGTAAAGATACAAACCCTTTACACAAGCCTCTTTTCCATAAAGTTGAAGTAAATCATTTTTTTGGTGACAGGGGAGTCTATTAGACAAGTAATTGATATCCCCAACTACTTCAGAAAATACTGCAATGTATTGAGGGGAAAGAATGCTATCATGGAGTTGTGCGCCTGCATGGTTTGGAATAGCCTAAGCAGCATGTTTAGGCATCCTAGTGTATAGCAGTGTTTCCCAACCTTTTTTGTCTCGCGTACCCCCTAAACCTCTTTGTTGTGCCATGAGTACCCCCTAATTCATGTTTTATATCGCTTTCCCTGTCCTGATGTGTCTGCTCCATACATTTGTTATAATATTGTCTTTCCAAGTACCCCCTGCAGTGTGCTCGCGTACCCCTAGTGGTACACGTACCCCTAGTTGGGAAACACTGCTTATAGGCCTACTTGACTCAAGAAACCAACACGCTACAAAAGCGGAAATTATGTGACTCTATTGTAAGCCATATCACAGATATAGCACAGTAAATCAAATAAGCAGTACACTTAGTATCAATTCGCTGATTATTCAGTTCAAACGCGAAGCCTATCTGACACATTTCGTCTTGTCAGGCGAGGGCAGCCTGCGAGCTAAACCTCTCCCCTCTCACACAACGAATACGACGTGCAGATTAATACACTCTAACAACGTTATTGTCGCCTGCTTTATTGTTTTGCTGTGCTTTCCGCATGTGACTAGAAAGTACCGTTTCTTCTTATTTCAATTCGTCTCGCAAGTCGCAACAGTGGACACATCAGTGGTCTTGCTCTGCTCGCTTTCCTTCTAAGACTATTCTGTACAGTAGAGCTTGTTGTCACGTGACACATTACAACCAATCACAATGGCGAATCTCTGAGTCTGCCAATCGGATTCAGTTTCACTTTCTTCACACAAGCGTGAAATCTCAGATTTCATTTCACCAGGGCATTAAAAATGAATTAACTCAGCTGCGGCGTATCGCCTTAAATTAAAAAAAAAAAAGGAACGAGTAAGGAACGAGTGTTTCTGTAAATGTAACGAAGTGAAAGTACTAAATTTCGCTTTGAAATGTAGTGAAGTAAAAGTATAAAGTCTTACCAAACAAAAATACTTGAGTAAAGTATGAAAGTATGAAAATGTTACTTAAGTACAGTAACGAATTACATTTACTTCGTTACTGTCCACCACTGCATTTCACACACATATATAATGATCTGTGTACACGCCACAACATTTCTCAACTTTTTTGGAGGAGGTGACGGGATCCGCGATACATTTCCAGATTGCCAGTTGCAAAGTCTCCGGACTTTTTCTCACATACACACACATTGTACAAACCCCAACTCCATAGAAGTTGAAACACAAGGTAAATTTTGAATAATAACAAAATACTGCCATTTTCAAAACATCTGATTCTTTCATTAGATGGAGAATGGCACCAAGAAAACATATCAGCCATTCAAAACTGATTCAAATGATTGTTTTTGGGGATATTCATGAATATGTAAAAAGAACACGTCTCAAAAGAGTTGGGACGTTGACCATAAAAGGCAGCAAATGTCGAGGAAGACTAAAAACAAAACAAAAAACAACACTTAACAGTTACTGTAAATACGTTAACCGATGAGATGATTTTATATTTAAAAAAAAACGTGTTAATTCCTATCTTGGACATGATTTCACCAGCTTAAAAGGTGGGTGTATTCCTGGTCATGTTTTGCAATGTTTTCCTTTCTGTAGTCCTTAAAGTGTGACAGGTCTTGATCAAAAGCCCGCCATTTTATCACCTGCTGGTCCTTATGATGGAGTTAAACTGTAGAGAATGCAATGTGTCCTTACTATGTGGCAGTAATTGAAGATCTCCCTTCAAATTATAATGCATGAGTGACTTTTCATGCTGTTTAAAACCCTTTTATATCATTCAGCACTGTATTTAAGTCTACAGGCTGACTTTTGAAGTTAGCACTAACACAAGCTGGATGGCCAATTTTCACTGTAGCACAGGATGTGTAAGACTCTATTATTTTCAAAAAGAATTGACTTCTGCAACTTCTGCTGACTTCTGTAAGCAAAGGACAGTTTCCCATGTCTTCTGAGTCTATTTCAAGTGAGCTCAGGTGCGTAGGAGAATGTTAAACCCCTCCATCATTTGCACACATGAAGTATTCTTAACATGGACCATTTTCAATAGCTGTAATTCTTGGACAAAAATAAGTCTTATATACACTCAATCACGGTAAATCAAAGGGAATTCAGAAATGTATGTAATAACTTTGGTGATTATTCCCTCTGCATCTTTAATTCTGAGTGACTTAGCCTCTCTGTGATGGTCTTACACCTGGACACTCATATTGTCCATCAGTACAATTCATTTTGAAATGTTCTTCTTTGTTGTTTTATCTTATTTGGATGTTTATTACATTTCACTGATCCCTGTCCCAACTTCTTTGAGACGTGTTGCAGTTATCAAATTAGAAATGAGTACATATGTCCCCCAAAACAATGTTTTTTCTCAGTTTTAACACTTAATATGTTGCCTTTGCACTATTCTTCATCTAATGATTGGATTGAATGTTTTGAAAATGGCAGCATTCTGATTTTATTCACAGTTTACCAAACGTCCCAACTTCACCGGAGTTGGGGTTTGTAGTATTTAGTATTCACAGCCAGTGAGAGTACTTGAACTTGATGGTGGTGATAAATATTTAAGATAAAGGACAAGTTTTTTGTCTGGTTGATGCAATCTTTTTGAAGAAACGACTAAATTGTTGTACATCACCAGACCTACAGATGAACCCCTGCGTAAATTGTGTGGCTATAAGTCTAGCCTTCTGCATAAATATATGTAGATGTGTGTACCTTGTCCTCAGCCTCAGTTATTTACTACAAAATGAACATTTCATTGGTGTTTGTTCGTCCTGGGAAACTGGCCTGCTGTTTGTTCAGCTGCTGTGTCCCACCCCTTCTTTCAGACCACAAAACGGGTTTAACAATCCCTTTCAAATTAGCAAAGCAGAGCCAGAGAGGGTGCGAGCAGTAAAGAGAACAAATTAACAGAGACAAGTGGTTGCCATCATGGAAGGTATTTGTAATCAGGCCTCTAAATTAACTTTTTTTGTCACCAGCCAAAATGGCTAGTAGATGTTTACCCTACTACCCAAACATACACTCACCAATGGGTCAAAGTGGCTCGTACAATAAGTTGGTCTTTTCTACCAGCCAAACTGAATTTCATACCAGCATTTGGCTTTTTGGCTGGTGTTGATTTAGAGCCCTGTTTATAATTATGTGTTTTGGTATAAGAAATGCAAATTTTAAAAGGTTTTAAAAACCTTAAATTTCACCAAAATCTGTAATAAGTTTGAGCCATGCACTTTGACAATATACCGGTGAACATGGGGAACACTGAGATAGTGTGCTTTATGTTGTGGAGAGAAAGAACGAAGAACTTTTCAGCACTTGCAACATTTTATTGTTTAAGTAAAGAAGTAGTAGTGCACCCATCCTAAAACGTAGGTAAAGGACAAAACAGGCTCTCTTTTTTGCGTATTTACCATGTTGTTCTGCAGCCTTAACACTGCATGAAATATCAGATCTAAATCGTAATCCTCCCTATAATTTTACATCCGTCATTCTTCTACTGAATTCATACTTCCTAAAGCTGCTGGCAATCAATTATGTGACCATTTCACCTTTTGTAATGTTTACAGTATCCAACAGAATAGAAAATGTCTGAGTAGCAAAAAAAAAGGCTGTTCTGTGTTTGTGAAAATTATATGAAGCTTTAGAGACTCCTGTTTTTCTGCATCTCTGTTAATTGGTTTAGTACTGATCTCTGAATCAGAATTGTATTTTTTATGGGTTTTATCAGCTGGATTAATTATTGCTTACTTAAATAAAAAATACATTGAACTAATGATACTTTCATGGACATATGCATTTTACATCTGTACTCAAGGGATGACGCCATGTTATCAGTAAAAGTTAATTTATGACTAAACTTAAAGATAAACCATTTCTTATGTGAGGTGGTACAAATCGTAGCTAATAAACACAATCACTTACAGTTGATGTTACGAATCCAGCTGTGTATAGTGGGGGCATGTAGTGTACAACTGTACAATGTTGAATGGACACCTTGATGTTTCTTTGCTTCTTCTCATATCTCCATTGAGTAATGCATCTAATTATGCCACAACAATGTGCGCATGTCCAGGCAAAGAGCACAGTCAATTAAAACGAGGCTTTTAAAAAAAATCTCCCCCAAAGTATGTGAAAGCTTGGCCCTTTGTCTCACCCCCCCAGGGTCGTTGGTTCACCACACACTATGTTTAATTTCCCCCCAAGGAGACGAGAGACGTCTCATTTACCTCTGTGATAACATCAGGGGAATCAATTAGTGCGGTCAGGACCCAGCGAGCAGCTTTCCGCGCCTCACTTCACGGCCAGCCAGTGACATAAAGGAGAGGAATGGAGACAGAGAGAATAGGGCTAGACGAGAACCAGAGAGAATAGGGCTAGACGACAACTAGAGAGAAGAAAATGAAAAAAAGGGCTTGAAGGGAAAATTATGTATCGGTGAAGATATCACAGAGAGAAAAGCAGTTTTTTTGTAGCAGGCTGAGAAGAGCTAAGAGGGTACTACCGTACACTAAACCGTTTGAATAAGACTCATGGACATCCAGGTACTGTGCTGCTATATGTTCAGTTGTGCGTCATAAGGCTGTTGCCCTATAGGGTTTCAAAGGAACTGTAGGCTACTGTGTGTTCAGTTGTACTGCATGGAGTTGTCGTCCTAAAGAGTTTCGGTAACACTTTACTTGACACCGGTGTCATACGCATGTCATTACAGTGTCATAATAGTGTCATGGCACAGTTATGCATGTCAAGTAGGTAGCAGGCTTCACTCAGGTTTCTTGATAACTTTTAAGGGTGCTGTCCCAAAAGAATACTTAGAATCAAAGAAAAGGGGGGCGCCCCTTGCATCATTTTTTTCTTCTTTATTTTTGTGCACAGACGCGTTTCGGCACAGGGTTGCACATTAAGGAAGGCACACGCCGAAACGCATCTGTGCACAAAAATAAGCATTCACTTTTCTTTGATTCACAGTTATGCATGTGTCATAAACATTATGTCCTAATGGACATAATGTTTATGGCTTATCTATGACTGTGTCCTGACACTTTTATAACACTGTAATGACATGCTTATGACAACGGTGTCAAGTAAAGTATTACCAGAGTTTCAAAGTAAGCTACAGAGAGGCATTCATGGAGGTGTCCTCAGTGCAGACTGCAGTCAGTGTGTGGAGTTTTATTGTAGCATTAGCAGGCTGAGAAGAGCAGAGTAATGTAATGTAATATAAGGGACAGTAAAGAGTCGAACGAGACATGTGGACATTCAGATACTGTGTGTTCAGTTGTATTGCATGGAGCTGTCGTCCTATGGGGCACCTAAGTCACGCCCTTCTACTTCCGATCCGTGGGGCTGGAGCTCTCAAAATTTTGAATGAGAGTTAATGGAGCGGGTCAAGCTAAATCCTCATCCCGTTTGGCATGTGCTCCGGATTTCACATATGATGACAGTAAATTTGAAAGGTTTGGATTTGCGTCTTAAGACCACTCATTTTCGACATGCAAGAAACATTGCATGTGCAAAACTGTGTTAGAGACTACACGTGCGCCTCGCATATCTGACGTGAACCGAGGCACAGCCAACCCTACCGCTGCACCGTGGCTTAAGTGGCTGCACGTCGGACATGCGACGTCTGTTGTGCAGTCCAAATAATTACATATTTTTGCACACACAAAACTCAAAAATCGCTTGCCAAGTGAAGTCAACAAGCACACCATTGGTTGTTATTAATTCTGAGGCACAGCATATGTGTGATCGACGGAGATATGTGAGGTGGGTCGGAAAATAGCTTTGATCAGTCCATTACAGCCCAGTCAAAAGTTTTTGCGTTCCCAGCCCCACGAGCCGCCCGGAAGGCAGGAGCAGAAAATGCAAGCATGTAAAGACAGTTGATTCTGCCGATATGTGTTTACATTCGGTGGAGGAACGGTAGTAAAACCGCAGGCATTGTGCCACGAGTGTTCAACTGATGCATTGTTTGTTACTTAGCTTGTAGCTTCGTGTATTTACACACATTTACACACAAGGCATTAATAACGTTTTTAGCAGAATACAGCTCTGCTGTCCAAACTACTGGCATTGCGCTGCCACAAGAACAGAACAAGGAAGTAGCGAGACGACCAATCATAGTGCCTTTTTGTCTGCGTACTCCGCGTCCGTCCGACGGATAGTTAGAATTTTTTCGAGGCGCTCGACGACGGGCGCAGAGCCTCTGAGAGGGGGGCGTGGACTCGCATAGACAGAAAACGGACGGACGCAGATTCTATGCGTCCTAAGCATAAATCTAGCTTTAGGTGCCCCATAGAGTTCTTCAGCGGAAGCGGAAGCATGTAGTAGATTGTAGTCTTTCATGTTAGCATTTAAGGACGTCCTGGTTCCTATCGGCTTCCGGCCTCCATTGGGAATGAATAGGGGTAAATTTCAAATAAGCTCCGAGTGCAAGCACGCGCTTAGCGAACCCCCGCAAACTGTCGAGGGTGTTAAAAATAGGCTGTAGGTATGACATGGTTGATCATTTTGTGTCAAACTTCGACATAAACACGATGTTGCGTCCATATGCTAAACCCGGAAGCTTTTGGCGACTACAGAAGTGGCGCCTGTATCTAACGGCATGTACGTGCGGAGGGTTGTACCCATAGCAACCAAAGGAAAGTATGTAGTTCGGAAGTTTTAATGATCAGAAAGGGGTTAGCAATATTGAATTATAATCGTCATGATTTAACATGTGAATACACCAACATGATGATACGATCCGTTCCACTAATGAGAAAGGGATGCGGGGACACGCTAATGTTCGTTGTTGCCGTGCAACTTATATTTTTGCCAAACCTGAATCTCTATGGCGTTTTGCAATGTAAAAAATCGCCATGGAACCGGTAGTCCAAACGCCGCATACAAGTTGACGTCAACGCTGAAGAGCTCTATTGGGTTGCAAAGCAAGCCACAGATGAGCCGTCATGGAGGTGTATTCAGTGCAGACAGCAGTGTAGCCTGCAGAGACTGGCAGGAGGCCCATGGGATTCCCCCTAATGACCTTCTCACCAGACCCAGGCAATTAGACATTAGGCATTAGGACAATTGAGGCTTCTAGCTGCCCTGCTGGTGCCGGACCAGTCTGAAGTCTGTGTGTCCTTACATGTTCCCTTCAGTATGCATGAAAGAAGGAAGCGAAGGACGGCACTCTTCAGATTTTTTATTAGTTTGACAATCACCATTACACGGTGAATTGGGGCTCTGCCCGAAACGTTTAAAGCGAATAAACTAAGAAAAAAATCAAGAGTGCTGTCTTTTGCTTCCTTTTTTCATTTATGGTTTACGTGGGATTCAGCACACAGTCAATAACTGTTAGAATGGCCCTGCCGTGTCCTAGGTTGCCAGCCCTGGCAGTGGTAACTGTGGAGAAGCCCTTCGTGATACTTTTATTAGTGTAGGGAAGAAAGCCATCTGTGGTGGCTCACGAAACCTTTTGAACAGATTGCCTGTGTGCAACGCATCTGTGTGTTTTCCAGTCGAGGGGGAAGACGAGTGTCCAAATATTTATTTTATACAATGCCTGTTCTATTTTGCTTCCCCTGGTCCCCAAATTAGAGGTGGTGCCGCTTTGAGGGTGTCCATTGCATATAAGATGTGTCGGTCCAGTCATACGGGCATTACCAACCTGTGACCTGGGTAATAGGTAAATCATCTAATAGAAGAGCCTGGAGCCTGGACCTTCAGGACTCCTCTTGCAGTCACAAGTATTCAAAGTGACTGCCAAGCCTTTGCAGATTTGACTTCTAAAGCTTTAAATTACATAACATTACCCTTATATATATATACAGTATATATTAGCTGAAACTTTTATCTAAAGATTGTGCATCAGTATAGTGTGTGTTCGGTATAGACCAGTTCAAAACCAAAATAAGCAGCAAGAGTTAAAGTGTACATCGAGGGTTGAAGGACCCAGCCTAGATGGGCAAGAAGTGACACTTACTTAACTAGTTAGTGGGATAAGAACCCACCACTGCTATATAGTCTATATGGTATTCATACGTGTTGTATGTGTCTTTATTATTGTTCAGGAGAACCTGTTGCAGTCGGTGCTGCCTGTGTACATCTCCATGAAGATGAAGCTGGCCATCATGGAGAGGTTACGGGAGTGCAAGGACAAGGAGGACCAGCAGCGCCTGGTCAAAGACAACAACTTCCACAGCCTGTATGTCAAGAGGCACGAGAACGTCAGGTATGGCTTGTGTGTGTGTGTGTGTGTGTGTGTGTGTGTGTGTGTGTGTGTGTGTGTGTGTGTGTGTGTGTGTGTGTGTGTGTGTGTGTCCTTTGCAGACCACGCCTGTATATGTTTGTAATGTTTATTACACAGCCCATTTATAAAGGAACATGAGAATGTCAGGTATGACTAATATTGTTTTATACTGTACTGTATTATAGTTAGTGTGTGTGTGTGCGTGCGTGCGTGCGTGCACTCTGCAGACAGCCCTTCTGAAGTGTGCTTTGTAAGGTGTGTGTTTGTACTGTGTATGTGACACAAAATGTACTTACTCAATTTCCTTCCTCTGCTGCTTTGACAGAGTAGCACAGTGTACACTGTACAGTGACTTCACACCTTTCTCTAGCAATCAACTTCAACATCACTGATCACAGAGCTAAAGGGTACCCATGGTACTATGCTAGTATGTTGATTGTGGCTGATTTTTTTTTTAATGGAATAAAAAAAGCTGTTCGTTGTGTCAAAGACACCATCATCTTTCAATTTTAGAAATGGGCTTTTCACTTCATGTTTGCTTAGAGGTGTCTGCAGTCTTGTGACTTAAAATAGTCCAGTTCCTTAAAAAGCACTGCAGAAGCATTGCTGCTCAGTCTTACTTCCCCACTGTAGTGCAAGGTCTTTTTTTAAAACCCTCCTCCTTCATTGGTTAAGACCATAAATTGCTTTTCATGGCCATGGTTAACAGACAATAATTTGATTAATTAAATTTCCCTCATATCCTTTGGGACGTTCTATTTGTGTGTCAGGGACGCCGCATGCCAGATCTTCAGCATGTCCAGTTCTCATGGATATGTTTCAAAATTAGACACAGGTCCCTGCTGCTCTCCACATTTCTGCTCCTTAATAATATAAAAACACGGCCCGCTTATAATAGCACATCCACCACCTCACACCACTCAGGAGTCATTCACCTGTGCTCAAGATAGCAACAAAGTGTTGTTGTTCTGTTCGTTGCCTGGGCTATGGGCTGTAGTAAGCAACCCTGTAAACGGCGCCTCCCATGGTTCCTTGAGACATTGCGGCCAGGGTTAAGCACAAAAGTGATGAAACTTAATCCTGCTGCTTTGCCGTTTCACAGAACATTAAAAGGAGCCATTTCTTCTTCCTTTTTTTCTCCCCCTTGGCGAAAGTGATAGAGAGAGTTTTTGTTTGCACGAGGATTAAGCGTGTATATTAAAGTTTTTAAAAATAGAGTGCTCTGTGTCTGTCTTCATCAAGGCATAGTTTTAGTGCCAGGTCACACTGTGTTTTCCTCGTCAGCCCGATAAGACATTCATTCGTTCAACATTCATTGTCTCGTTTTTCCCAGT
Source organism: Engraulis encrasicolus (assembly GCF_034702125.1). Lineage (NCBI taxonomy): Eukaryota > Metazoa > Chordata > Actinopteri > Clupeiformes > Engraulidae > Engraulis > Engraulis encrasicolus. Next base: position 31,380,551 of record NC_085878.1, read on the forward strand.
TCGACTCTCCTGGAGGGAAGAGGAATGGAAAAAGCGTGTCACATCACTGTGCTCTCACTCTAACACGGTTTTCTCATTTATTTCTTGCTTGCGTGATTTCTTAATTTCTTACTTTCCTTCTTTTGTGTCCTCTTTTTTTTCTTGGCTCTCTTTCTTCCTTTCCTCTTTTTTATGTCAATATTACTTTCTTCTTTGTCATGCTTATACACTCACTTGTGTGCTTTCTCCCTATCTCTCTCTCTCTCTCTCTCTCTCGCTCTCTCTCTCGCTCTCTCTCTCTCTCTCTCTCTCTCTCTCGCTCTCTCTCTCGCTCTCTCTCTCGCTCTCGCTCTCGCTCTCGCTCTCCCTCTCCCTCCCTCCCTGCCTCTCTACAAAATTCTTTACTCAAGGCCATTACATATCATATTGGAAGCCACGTGAGTGGATTTGTTCCCATTCAAACCAGCTGTTCTAGCTGCTTGTCAACCCCAGAGGTCATTGGAAGTCTCTTCACAGATAGAGTTGTGATCTCTAACCTGTGTGCCAGAACACATCAACTGTTCTCCGCTAATGCTCAGAACGCAGGCTATTAGCATAGCGTTGGCGTCAACATTGGTTGGCATGCCTTTAATGAAATGTAATGAAGTGTTGGCCTTGGCAGCCATTCGCACAAAGGGGACACAAGGGCTCCTAAGCCAGGGAGCATGTCCCAGATTAAATTTATCCATTCGCCCTTTGCATGGCTGTACGCTATGGATCTGGTCAGGTGACTCATTACACGTGGGTCAGCTGAATGCCTCTCCATCCACGAGTGCTGTGAAGGAGATGAGGGTTGTGGTAGTACTTCACTGTCCTCACAAAATCATTTCTCTCCTGATGCAGTCCCTAATGGAACACTGCATTCTACATTCTGCATTCCACATTCTACTGTATATCAGCATTGTACTGCTCTCAATATGAGCTGGAACACTGAATGTTTGGAAGACCATCACATCAAAGCAGACTGATCTTTTTCTGGAATGTTTGAAATTGGCTCATTAAATTTAGTAGGTTGTTTTGACGTAGTGTATAGCAGTATCAGTCAATACAAGTGTTGTGAAATACAGCACAAAATGTAGAAATGGCTTTTCCCATTAAAAAACAAACAGTCAAAGGCATTAAGCATAAATGATGTGGTGATTTCAAGGGTTGATGTTGTCATGGTTTCATTTCCTTGCAGTATTCTCTATGCTGATATTGTGGGCTTCACTCAACTGGCCAGTGACTGCTCTCCCAAAGAACTGGTGATCATGCTGAACGAGCTCTTCGGGAAGTTCGACCAGATCGCTAAAGTAAGTTTGAGGGCAATCATTTAGATTACATTATGTAACATTTACATTACATTACACTTAGCAGACGCTTTTATTCCAAAGTGACTTAAAGTTATTTACAGGGTATTGGTTACAGTCCCTGGAGCAATGTGGCGGTTAGGTGCCTTGCTCAAGGGCACTTCAGCCATAGGTGGAGGTGTAGGGAGAGGTGAGGGTGGGATTCAAACCTGCAAGTTGCAAATTTGTCACAACCGTCTGATCTTAAAGGGACACTGTGCAGGAAATGGTCAAAAAAGGTACTACAATTATGCTGCTAATTGAAACTGGGTTGGCTATCGCCAAATTTGATATTTACATGAAAGTTTACTAAGTAATAAACAAATATTTTCTAGTATGGTCCAAGTAGAGTCATTTTTGCAGCTAAAAATGGCTATTTTTGGAAATTCAAAATGGCGGACAATGCATGGAGAAGATCCTCCTTTTCATGTATGAAGAGAGCATTTTTTCCCGTCATAATGAATACTTAGAATTTGATTTTGGTGGTAAGTATTCATGAAAAAGGTAACATTAGTGAATGGGCAGCATGTATTCTGGAAATAAACAACTAAAAATCTCACGCAGTGTCCCTTTAAGACCACCTCCCAAACCGTTAGGCCACGGCTTCAAGTTATCCCTAACTACTCTTCCAGTAACACCACCACTTACTGTATGGGCAACATATAATATTACACGTGCTGATACCTAATTATACTGTGTGTGTGTGTGTGTGTGTGTGTGTGTGTGTGTGTGTGTGTGTGTGTGTGTGTGTGCCTTTGTGTGTGTGTGTGTGTGTGTGTGTGTGTGTGTGTGTGTGTGTGTGTGTGTGTGTGTGTGTGTGTGTGTGTGTGTGTGTGTGTGTGTGTGTGTGTGTGTGTGTGTGTGTGTGTGTGTGTGTGCATGTTTGTGTGTCTAACTCCAGGAGAATGACTGCATGCGAATTAAGATTCTCGGGGACTGTTATTACTGTGTGTCGGGCCTGCCCGTCTCTCTCTCCAAACACGCCAAGAACTGTGTGAAGATGGGCCTGGACATGTGCGAGGCTATCAAGTAAGACACACACACACACACACGCACATGCACGCACATGCACAAAGACACAGACAGACAGACAGACACATACAAAGAGACAGAAACACAGACATACAAAGAGACAGAAACACAGACATACACACAAAGAGACAGAAACACACACACATACACACACGCACACACGCACACATGCACACACAAAGACAGACCTACAGAAAGACACACCCTTCCATGTCTACTGGCGGCTTACCAGGTGTTCATGCTCCATTCTCCTTTCAGTAGTCTACATTCAGTTTCATATATTCAGAAGTCACTTGATACTGAAACAATTCAAACAGTTCACGGTTACTTCTGCTAGCGGAGAAAAGGGGAGTGATTGAGCAATTGTTTCTGTGGATGAAAAAAAGATGGCTGCTTGGGCGTACATAATTTCAACAGGCTGGGCCGGATTAGTGCTCAGGCTAGAAATGGCTGGAGCCTATGGGCCCCCACCTGCCAGGGGTCCCCTGATTGGCCAGAAGTGAAAATTGCATGTCATGTTGAGTACAGTTTGACGACATGTTATCATTAATTCGTAGCTCGTAATTATGACACGTCTATGCAAATTTATCACAAATTTTGCCTTCCAGGGGGGCCTACTGCAACCTGTAGCCTTGAGGCCCCATCTTAATCCGGCCATGTCAACAGGGGGGGATCAGCACAAGGTGTTCAGGGCATAATAACACATCAAGCTAACCAGCTGGAGGCGTTCAGAAGGATTGTTCCTGACTTGCATCCGATGGGATTTCTGCTTTATAATGACATCATGAGATCTTTTAAAGAGCTCGCACTGTCAAGGGGGTCAGCGGCATTTCTTTGAAAGGTGTTTTTCGAATCTTTTTTTTTTTTTTTATCTCTTCGATGAGCCTTTGATTGGCTGCCAAAATCAGGGCTGGATACTGATCACACAAGTCAAGGTCGAGAGAAATGCGGCTCGAGCTCAGCATCTTGGCCGATGAGCAGGGGTGATCCAAAGGCTTATGAATGCACAATCTCCCTATCCCCCATCTAGTGCTTAATTCAATTTGATTCGCCTCAGCGAGCTAATTTGCTATGACCGTTCATCTACCAAAGCAATGTGTTGGTTATTAGTCTTTCTCAACGTGGGCGGTACAACCCCCCAAGGGGCGTTGGGGAGCTCTAGGGGGGCCGTTGAGAAGAATACAGCTAAGAGGGGGCGGTGCTTAATTGCCATTGGGTTTTTTTTTAGTACTGAGGGGGCGTTGTCAGGCTTATGATGAGGTCAAGGAGGCGTTGGGAGGCTTGTGATGAGGCCAAGGGGGCACCCTAACCGCTTACCCATGACTGCCCATGACTATCCTCTTCCTCTGTCACTCTCTCCTCTCTCCAGGCAGGTGCGTGAGGCAACAGGTGTGGACATCAACATGCGCGTGGGCGTCCACTCGGGAAATGTCCTCTGCGGTGTCATTGGCCTGCGCAAGTGGCAGTTTGACGTGTGGTCACATGATGTCACCTTAGCCAATCATATGGAGTCTGGAGGTTTGCCCGGGTACGTACTGTATGTACGACCACTGAGTAATCAAAAGTAGACCGTCCGAAGTGTATAGGTTGAAATATTGCTTTCTTTTATTGTAGTAATTAAAGGAAGGAGGATGTAGAAAAAAGGATATAAAAAAATACACATTAAATATTTTTGCTTTTTTTGTGGACTGATGGTCCTTGCGAAGCTCCTCTGAGTAACACTGTTCTGGGAGAAATGTATTTTGAAATGTATTCTTACTTGTCTTACTAGTCTGTTAATTAAATATTCCCAAGAACATTCTGTGAACATACCGTTGTATGGGACATCCGGAATATAATGACTTAAGAGACAAATGTGTTTGCAATCACAGACCATCCCTTGTATTGGCCTTGGTCAAATGCATCCTAATAATAAACCCAACTGCTGACCTTAATTGAACTTTGCCCGTGTCATAGCACCAATTACATCCATACGACGTCTTGTCTGAGAGAGAGCCTCGGGCTGTTTCTACAGAACACAAGCCCTGCCTTCATTCAGATGCAAGCTTGCTAATCCATTTAGTTATATAGTCATATATATATATATACTACTATATATAGACATTTGCACAAAGAGAGCCTCAAGTAATCACGCCAGTGCGCATCTTTTAATATCCTGTCGCCCAGTTAGAGATAAGATCCAAAAACAAGTGTCTGTCTGCATAAATGAACACAAAATGACTGGCAGTGCAGTGTCCCCTAAAATTAACTATTCCTATTGCTGATGATAACGTGGGCGTGTCTCGCTCGTTTTTGCTCTGCAAGGTCAATATGAAGTCATGTATGTTCAGGGTAGAGAAAATCCAAGGCACTCAAGGTTACAATTTTTATACTTTTTTAATAGCCAAATAAAAAGTATAAAAACTGTAACCTTGAGTGCCTCGGATTTTCTCTTCCCCTAACAAGTTTGAGAACCCCTACGGCCTACGCTGTTGAGCACCAAGGAAAAAGGGTGAAGACCCTGAAGCACTCCGATTTCCTGTTTTTTGATGAAGTCATGTACTGTCTGTCTTTAGGCGAGTGCACATCACAGAGGCCACGCTTAAGCACCTGAACAAGGCTTACGAGGTGGAGGAGGGCAACGGGCACGAGCGCGACCCCTACCTGAAGGAGCTGAACGTGCAGACATACCTGGTCATCGACCCTCGCGTGAGTGCCTGCCCGACAAAGGCAAAGTGCAGTAACTACGCCTACACTGAAACAGGGAAAAATGCCTTCAAAGTTTTGGTATTAGGATGGATGTTGTAGTTACGGCAAATTTGACATGGCAATATCTCTAAAACGGAACACATTTGGACCATAAGGATTTCAAAATAAATTAATAAAGAAGCACTCATCAGATTTCTTTTTGCTTTTTTAATCGCCTCACAAGGTTGTGAGGCAATTTAAAAAGCAAAAAGAAATCTGATGAGTGCTCAAATTTGATGAGTGCTTCTTAATTCATTTATTTTTGAGATTTGAGTTCATTCATTGACAAAGTTAAGCACCCAGTGTAAAGCATTAGACTACAAGGTGATGAGTGCTCTTCCTGATCCTTCGACCGTCAGGATTTGTCACAGCATTAAGGTGGTATTATGAAGACCATCAGGATATACTGTAAAGTGGACCATAGACACCGTGATACTACGGTGTGGATGTTGAAGAAACATTATTAACATTATCCACTACATACTGTAGTCATGATCTTCTTACTGCGCAGTGTTTCTTAGGGCTGTAACGATATTGTCGAACTGAGAAATCGCGATGCGCAGAGTCATGATGATGTATCGCGATGCAAGAAGGCAGTATTGTGTTACACACTTCAAAGTTCTGTTACCCTTTGGTCCAGATAACAACCACATGATATGATGTGATGTTGATTTATAGCTTGAAAGCAATATCACTATTATTTGTAAACTTTTTTAAAAAAAAATACCGGTATTGGCCCCTTGTATACTATTCTAACTATAAACAATCATCAAAATGATTCATTTTAAATATTGTGGGGTGTATCGATCCGTAGGCCAAAAATCGGGACACAAACCCAATTGTGAGTTGAGTGTATCAATGTGTTCGATTGGATCTGCAGGTTTATGGAACTGCAATGTATATTATACTGTATATTTATGGCTTTCCACTATGATGTTTGGTTAAAATGACTCTGGCCAGCAGGAACAATTTGACAAATCTGGCCAGGAATAATTTATTCTCAAATCACTCTGTAAGTACCTTCAGACCACCGCGACTGCATATAACGTGTAACTGTAATGTGTTTAAGGGCTGTAGTCATCCTCTTCTTATTACGGTATGCAGTGTTTTCATACTACCTTTGCCCATGTCCCTCCTGTTTGAACTGAGTATCTGCACATCACAAATGTGTTTAACTGTATAACGGTAATGTGTGTGTGTGTGTGTGTGTGTGTGTGTGTCTACTCTTTCCAGTCCAAGGACCAGGCCATGAAGCCTCCTCGTGTGAATGACGGCCTGAAGATGCGGGCGTCTGTGCGGATGACGCGCTACCTGGAGTCCTGGGGGGCCGTCAAGCCCTTCGCTCACCTGCAGAGCCGCGAGGGCTTCCCCATTGGAGACTCAATGGTCAACGGCAAGACTTCACGCTTCAAGGTGCACATACACACTCAGAGACACACACATACACACACTCAGACACAGAGTCACTGGGCAGCCGTGGCCTAGGGGTTAGAGAGTTGGTCCTTCAATCTAGGGGTTGCCGGTTCGAATTCCCCCTGACCTCTCCCTACACCTCCATCCATGGCTGAAGTGCTCTTGAGCAAGGCACCTAACCCCACATTGCTCCAGGGACTGTGACAAATATACCCTGAAAAATAATAGTTGTAATTCGCTTTGAACAAATGAAAGCGTCAAGTGTAATGTAATGTAATGTAATGTACACTAGAGTATTTGCATGTTGTCCCACTCTGCTTATATTCTGCATTATATTCAGGACCCTATGAACTTTTTTCATCACCCACCAAAATGGCTAGTAGATGATTATTTTACTAGCCAAACACACACTCACTAATTGGTCAAAGTGGCTAGTACGTTGGTCTTCTCTACCAGCCAAACTGATTTTTTGACAATATAGGGCTGTTTGGCTAGCCTTAACTTAAAGCCCTGATTATATTATTATTGTTACTATTTAATTATATTGTTATTATATTATTACATCATAGACAGTGGATGAGGTAGAGACGATTCAAGCCTGTACTTTTCCGGGATCCATGTGAGGTCAGGTGAAAGCCCCTTTAGGAGATCAGCGGAGGTTGAGAATTAATGGAGTTCCCTTGTTGCTGTAGATGACGGTACTGCACATCTTTATGTAAGCCACCACCAAACGCCACAGAAAGAGAAGAAGGTGGAGGGGGACAACGGCCCTTTAGGAAACCGAACTTGAGCACACTCCTCTGAGTATTATTGAGTCGGCGGGGTTTGAGTAGGCATTGTTTGATTTACCTTAGTCTAGTAGTAGACTATCGTTGATTGCATCACTTAGCTGGAGGCATTTCAAGGCATTGATGAAGGTGTAGTAGGGAGACCACATATGTACTGTACATTCGTTCTACTGGTATCTTTGGGATTTGAAGCTTCCACCGTCTGATCCAACTCCCTATCCACTAGGCCATCTTGACACGCTGGCACTAGTTTTTATGCCCGTTTTAACATTCTGTATTGCCTCTGAATTTATTTATATGGTGTGTGCTGAAAGGATCTTTTTCTGTGCATCCCTCCTTCTACTGCCCACCTCTAAATCTCCTTAATGGTCTACTGGTCTTGCTTTCTGAGATAGGTTCAGCTTTAGCATTTCTCTTGCCATTTTGCCCCACACTGCTAGCAGCGATAGTACAGTTAGAGTATTATATAAGATATATATCCAGACTCTCTGCTGCTACATTGCCTACAGTACAGTATGTACTGTATGAATGTAAATATGGTGTGTGGTCAAAGGATTTGTTTCTGTCTACTCTGTTACTGTTTGATGAACTACTGACATGATTTTTGAAAATATTGCTTTATGTTCTAGGAAAAAAATATGTTGCCCCAACCCATAAAGGACGCCTTATGGAGCACTTTGAGACCATTGTTTTCATGGCTCCAGTTTAATCTAGAGCAGCACAAAGTTGAGCCGAAATTAAATACATGTATATCAAAACTACCGAGTTGTTTTAATCGTTTGAATGGTTCATGCCTTCCCATGTTGGCCACAGCTTGCCAAACAATACTGTATTACCCTCACAGGGTGGGGATATGTTACCAGTCAGCTACAGAGAAAATGTTTTTGCAGAGTGTGATTTCCCTGAATGTACACTCTCTCCGTGTTTTTAAAGGGATTATGTATCTGCCGGCCCCTCGCTGAGTAGCGTGGGCATGACTGACTGTGCTCCGGTTGTTTTTCTTGCTTCGTCTTACTGACCATCTTTGTTTTCGCCATGTTCAGGACATTCCACTGAGAACACAGCAATGCCCCAAGATCACGGAAAGGTGAGAATGACCAGGCTACATACACACAGATACAAATGAAGAGAAAGGGAGAGCACCAGCCACATGCATTCAGGAATATTTTCACAAACCCATGGACACGCGCGTGGACGGACACACACACACACACACACACACACACACACACACACACACACACACACACACACACACACACACACACACACACACACACACACACACCACAAAGTGTGAAATTCGGCAAGAGCGCCCACAGGAATGTCATGAAAAACAAGTCCTCCACTTGCTCACCCATGTCCTGTATATACACTTGTTGACCTCATCTGCATGGAGGTCTGTTTGTGGCATTGCGTGGGTATTTGTGTACTAGCTGCAGATGAGTTGGCACTTTCACACAGCGCTGTAGACCGTTGTGCCACTCTGACTCTTTTTGTGTTGTGTGTGTGTGTGTGTCCTTGTTCATCCTTTTGTAGTGTGTATGTGTGTATGTGTCTGTGTTTTTTGTGTTGCTAAAAGTGATCATGTTGTGTGTTTGTGCTGATCTTGAATTTGTGTGTTCATCTTGTGTTGTACAGTCAGAAGAAAAAGTCTGAACACCCTTTCGAATGTTGTGTGTTTGTGCTGATCTTGAATTTGTGTGTTCATCTTGTGTTGTACAGTCAGAAGAAAAAGTCTGAACACCCTTTCGAATGTATTACATTTAATGGAAATTGGTCTTAAAATGTGTAAATTAGTCATAAAACATGGTCTGATTTTCACTAGAACCTGAAGAAGGAAGAAACGGTGTGACCTTTAACTAATAGCAGTCAAACAATTACATTTTATCATGCTGTTGTTGACCAGCGTTTGTTCCTTGTTGATGTTCTAGTGAAGATCAGACCTTTTTTTATCAATTTACACTAAAAGGGTGTACACAGTTTTTGCTCTATCTGTATGTGTAAGTGTGCTCATGTTGTCATGTTTCTGTGTGTTGATGCTGTGAACTGTGCGTGTGTTTATCTAGTGGCGTGTACGGTATGTTTTTGTGTGTTCATATTGTGTTGTATGTGTCTCTTCACCGTTGGTATCTGGCAGCTTTGATGAGTCCGTAGAGGAGCCCTTCTCCTTGCCCACCCCTCCGAACAACACCATGAAGTGAGTCTGTCTGGCCCCTCCTGGCTCTGTGTGCCACTGCCCTCCTTACACTGTAAAACATTGCAGCCAGTTAAACCTAAAAAACAGTAAGTTGCCCTGCTGCCTGAAATTTGTAAGTTATCTCAACTTGAGAAAGCCTCGAATTGAGTTAAGCCTCCAGTTACAAACTTACAAAATTGATGCAGCAGGGCAACTTAGCTTTTTATGTTGAACTGGCTACAATGTTTTACAGTGTATATAGCCCAGGGGGGCATTCCAAGAACATGGTTAAGTGATGAACCGGGCTAGGTTAACCTGCATGAAGTGGTGAATTTGCACATATATAGCCCACCCACCCCTCCGAACAACACCATAAAGTGAGTCTGTCTGGCCACTCCTGGCTCTGTGTGCCACTAAACACCCCCCCCCCCCCCCACCCCCTTTTTTTCCTAGGATAGCAACGTCACAGATGGCCAAACTAGGCTTCTGATTGGTCGAGCTTCAAGATGACACGCCGTTTTGAACTGGCAATCGCGTGTGTGCATCATACCTTTGCAATCAATGTGTTAGGTCCTCAACGCCCTGTGACAGGTTAGGTTTACAGATGGTTTGGGTCTGGGCACAATTTCGCAACCAATTTGCCATTCCCTTGCTTATATCGCTGTCCTTGGCAAAAGTAAAGCAGCAGAAACATTGCTCTACTGACAGGTTGGGTTTAGCGATGGTTTTTGGTAAGGACACAGCAGAACATTTTCGCGTTTGAAGTTCGACCAATCAGAAGCCAAGTTTGGCCATCTGTGGCTTCACTCTCCTGGGAAAAAGATATACAGGTAGCTTCCAAGAACATGGTTAAGTGATGAACCTGGCTATGTTAACCTGCATGAAGTGGTACATCTGCTAATAGATTTACAGCCTGCAGCTGTCATTTAGTTAAGAAAATAAGGACTCCACTCCAGGCTTTTGTATTAGGTGATTTACCACTACCTCAAGGTTAACCTAACCTTCATTGCTACACAGCAAGGTTCTTGGCGCACTCCTCTGCTCCGGCCCCTCTTGCCCTACCCAACCACTCAAATGGCGTGTTCAGGCCGACAGAGAACTGTGCTGGTGTCCGTACCCGCGCTGCATTTTGAACCTGCTGACGATGTTCACACCGAAACTCCAGAGTGTTCAGAAACCAGAAAGTTGGTTTGAGATACAAACCAAACACATTGGGGTTTTTTTCTTTGCGAACCTTGACGACAACATGGAAGTCAGCAGGTTCGTCCGGGTACATGGTCATATGTGGAAAAGTAGAGAGTCCGGTATGAATGTGGGTGGATTCGCAGGTAAGCACTTTGGTTCTGAACATAGCTGATGCTGGAACAGGCACCATATACTAAGAAGCTGGTTCAGGAGTAAACCAGGTTAAGTTAAGAGGTAAATCATCTAATAGAAGAGCCTGGAGTCCTCATTTTCTTAGTGGAAGAGCCCGGAGTCCTCATTTTCTTATGATTCTTATGATTTCCCTCTTTTATTTCTGAACCAGCTTCTTGGTATAGGCCACAGCACTTTTCTCGCTGGCCTGAAAACTGTAACATAGAAGTGGAGGGAAGGACAAAAGAGCATTGGGTTTATCATTAACGTCTCCAACCACACTACCACCATCCCTGCCCTACCCCCCCATCCTTCCTCTGCCTCCTGGGGCTGTCACTTACACACAGTATTTCTCAAAATGAAGTGTTCTAGCCTTGCTAGGATGAATAACGGCCATTTTTCATGGATTTCACCAAAGAGTATCCAATAACAAGCTGTACGCAAGTGTAATTAATAATTGGGCGTTACTCACACTACCAACGCTAGAACACTTCACATTGAGAAATGCCCACAGTCCCCTTAACTCCTCTCCTTGGTCTTGGTGTCTGCCTCTGAGATGGGGTGTCTTGTCTGTCAGGAGGGGGCTCGGTGTACGCCTATCCAGCAAGCAAGCATGGCCTGTGATAACCTCTTCCCCTTCCTACTCTCCCCTCCCACACACAGATCTACACACACACGCACGCACGCACACACACACACACACACACACACACACACACACACACACACACACACACACACACACACACACACACACACACACACACACACACACACACACTCTGCATCCCCCCTCGCTCTTCCAAACTTGTTTTTGTCATGAGGCTCTCACCAGTTAGTGAGTGGTGCACCGTCAAGGCAGACAGGAAATGACTGTGTGTGTTTGCACATGTCCGTGTGTGTGTGTGTGCGTGCGTGCGTGCGTGCGTGTGTGCGTGTGTGGGTCTGCGTGTACGTGTGCGTGCGTGCGTGCATGTGTGTGCGTGTGTGTGTGTGTGTGTACGTATGCAAGGGCGCCAACTTCAGCTCAAAATTGGGGGGCAAAATTGTAGAATGTTGTGATGACTGAAGTGCTTTTACTCCTCCACCTGAATTTTTGGGTGTCAAAAAGGTCCATGCCACACACTGCACCCCACCCCACATCCCCCAATTGGGCACCTGTGTGCAGGGTTCCCACTGGTGCTTGAATTCCTTGGAAATGCTTGAATTTCAATTAAGTGTTTTCAAGGTTGTGAAAATGCTTGAATTTTGGGTGAAGTGCTTGAAAATGCTTTCAAATTTGTGTCAAGTCAAACTCAGTAAACCAGATAATAGAACAAAATTGTACAGGTACAGCAAAAATCTGAGGGAGGGAGATGTCAGATGGGATTTGCCATTCGATATCTTAAAATTGATTTAAAATGCACGAAATTGCATTTTAAAAACACAACATTTATTGGGGGGGACCCCCACACCCCCTTCCCGCGACCTATTAAAGGTGCTGGAAAACTGAAAAATTGGTGCCTGAAGGTGCTTGAAAAGTGCTTGAATTTGTTCATGAAAAAGGTGTGGGAACCCTGTGTGTGTGTGTGTGCGCGTGTGTGTGCCTGCGTGCGTGCGTGCGTGCGTGCGTGCGTGCGTGCGTGCGTGCGTGCGTGCGCGCGCGTGTGTGTGTGTGTGTGTGTGTGTGTGTGTGGTGTGTGTGTGTGTGCGCGTATGCGGTTTTTGGGGGAGAGAGTGAGAGGAACCTAGCCAAGCCATTTCCTTCCTGATGGTGCTGACTAGACAGCGGGGCACGGGGATTCCTGTCTACCCTCATGGGCTTTATCTAACACTCTCAATCTTGTAAACACACCCAGGGTACTCACACACATGCACGCACGCACACACACTCACACACACACGAGCACGTGTACACACACACACACAAGCACACACACACACACACACACACACACACGAGCACATGTACACACACACACACACACACACACACCGCCCCCTCTAGTCTTCTCTGTCTCTGTCTGTTTCTCCCCTTCTGTCCTTCCTTCCTTCTCTACCATCTCTTTCCCCTTCCTGTCTCTGCCTGCCTGTCTGTCTCTGTCCATCTTTCTTTCTCTTTCTCTCTCTCTATCTCTCTCTCTCTCTCTCTCTCTCTCTCTCTCTCTCTCTCTCTCTCTCTCTCTCTCTCTCTCTCTCTCTCTCTCTCTCTCTCTCTCTCTCTCTCTCTCTTTCTGTCACACTGATATCAGAACATGTTGTCCTACCCAATAGTTCCACCACCATCACCACAGACTCACTGTGCACTGGTTGCCTGCCTCTTGACTTGCCTCTTGACTCTTCCACACTCACTACTGTCTGGCTCAAACTACATGACTATTGGCCCGATTCTCGTCTGAAATGCCCCCTTACGACCAGAGGTGGAAGAAGTACTGAAGTTGTGTACTTAAGTAAAAGTAGAAGTACCCTGCGAAAAAATTACTCAAGTGAAAGTAAAAGTTGTTTACCAAAAACGTACTTAAGTAAAAGTCCTAAGTACTAACTTTTAAATGTACTTTTCAGTACAAAAGTACAAGTAGGCCTACACGTGCAATGGCTGTCTTTCTCCATGTCTACCTACTTGATACAATAGGAAAAATGGTCTGCAACGGTGTTCGGTTCCATTTGAACATGACTATGGAGTCCTGTTAATGTTTTTAAAAGTATATTTTCTGTCTGGGTGTCAATTTGGAAGAGGGGCTTGGTCCCGCCTCCCTGCCCGCAGCTGAGGCTACTGAAATATCCACGAAACACAACAGGAAAACCTAGGATAAATGTAACTAGTAACAAAGTCTTCTCCTAGAAATGTAAGGAGTAGAAAGTACAAGTAATTGTCAAAAAATGTAATTGAGTAAAAGTAAAAGTCTGCATTTTTATTTTTACTCAAGTAAGTACAAATTCCAGAAAAAACTACTTAAGTACAGTAACGAAGTAAAAATACTTAGTTACGTTCCACCTCTGCTTACGACAATCGGTGGAATGTTACCCTGCAGGACCATCGCAAGCGGTTGTCAAGCAAGATTTTCTAATCGTGACCGACGTTCTTGCGTACAATTTTGCCAGTTCAAAGAGTCGGCGATTGCAAATCGTAGATATCAACACTGTTTGATATTTTTACGACTCGAAATAGAACGTCGGGCATTGTCTCGGGTGTTTTTACGATCGGGTATAAGACTGACAGTCGTGATTCTCTTTATGTGTGCGACGCAACCCAACGTCAAAATCGGACACGGAATCGGGAGTCGTGTAGTTTGAATCTGGCTTAATGCTTCCACAGGCGTCCACCTTCCCAATGTTGTACCCCTCACGCACACCTGCAGTAACAGGGGCTGAGTAACCTGCATGATGCTCGCTGATTGTCATCACAATTACCCCTCCTGTGTGTGTATGTGTAACTGTGTGTTTGTGTGTGCACACGCGCATGTACATGCAGGTGTGTGCACCTGTGTGCATGTGTGTGTGTGTGTGCGTGTGTGTGCATGCTCATGCGTGCGTGTATGCCTGCGTGCGTACGTACGTGTGTGCACATTTGTGCGTGTCTGTGTCTGTGCCTGTGTGTGTGCACGTGTGTCTGCGCTCGTGTGCGTGCGTGCGTACGTGTTTGTGTGTGCATGCGTGTGTGTGTTTGCGTGTGTGTGCCTGCGCGTGCGTGTGTGTGTGTGTGTGTCTGCATGTTTGAGATGGGTAGTATTGATCTTCTTCCTCTCCGCAGAAACAAATCTCAGAAGAGCAAATTTGATGAGGAACTTCACAATGAGATGATCACCACCATCGACGAGCTCAGCTCCAGCAAGTATGATACTCACACACACACACACACACTCACACACACACACACACACACACACACACACACACACACACACACACACACACACACACACACACACACACACACACACACACACAAAGACACAAAGACACAAATACACAGACAGACAGACAGACAGACAGACACACACACACACACACACACACACACACACACACACACACACACACACACACACACACACACACACACACACACACACACACACACACACACAGAATCTAAAGGCATGGATGAATGGATGAGGGGCCCAGTAGTCATTAATGTCTATGTGTGCGTGCATGTGTATCTGTGTGTGTTTGTGAGTTTGTGGTTTGGTGTGGCGTATGTGGTTTGGTGTGATGTATGTGTATGTTTACTTACTTCATAGCCTTACTACATAGTCATGAGGCGCTTGGCAAGTTTTCACAGAGGAGAAATGCAGACCAGACAAACAGTAATGACAGACTTGCTCCAGTCAACACACACACACACACACACACACACACACACACACACATAGGCCTGGGTATTGATTGACAATTTTCGGTTCCGGTTCCATTTCCGGTTCCTTCGTTTCGGTTCCGGTACCAGAACGGTTCCATTTTCGGTTCCTAGAAACCCTGAATTAAACCTGCAGTTACCCAAAGTGGCCAGTAGATGGCGTAACGGGTCTGTAAATCATGAGTTTCCCTGCCTGCCACAAGGCGGAGCTCCTCGTGACTTAATGGCGGGTTAAAGGCATTTAATTCTATACAGCGTTCATGATTAATTGCATGCTGCAAGTTGTCCTCTCGGCATGGCTTGGCAAGTATAAACGGTTTTGATACTGATAAATGTACTCATGTCTGATTAAAATTGTTCTGCTGTACGGTGCAACTTCACTTCTGGTACCAATCCTATGTCAAGCGTGCCTGACATGATTTTTTAATGTAGCCTACGCTACCCAGTCTGTCGACAGCTGGGGCTTTTCTACTAGGTACTGCAGAACTGTTCTAACACAACTAGGCTTCATAAATAGGCTATTCATGAAACTTGACGGGGTCTCGATGGTGCTGTCTCGCACGCATTTCCATACAGGGACTAGAACTGGGCCGTATGATCAGCTGCTGCAAGTAGCCGCGACAACACTGTGCTTTCACGCCATGGTGAATCTAAGCTAGAGTCCTAATCTAAACGATATATAGGCCTAAATATATATATAACCAGCGATCGCCTTCTCCTACAGACATGTGTTAGGGCTTGTTCGAAAGCTGCGAATCTTAGCTTTTTACTTCTTTCATTCAAAAGTTATTGAACTGTAAGCGGCCGCTGTTGCAAGTGAAAAAAATAGCGCTTTCCAACCATTTTTTTAATCTCGTCATTTTTTCCTAACAGCCAGCGATCTCCTTAACCTAGACCTACAGACATGTGTTAGGGCTTGTTCGAAAGCTGAGATTCTTAGCTTTTTACAGTTTTTTACGGCACGTTTTTATGTTCTTTCATTCAAAAGTTATTGAACTGTAAGCGGCCGCTGTTGCAAGTGAAAAAATAGCGCTTTCCAACCATTTTTTTAATCTCGTCATTTTTTTCCCAACAGCCAGCGATCTCCTTAACCTAGACCTACATACATGTGTTGGGGCTTGTTCGAAAGCTGAGATTCTTAGCTTTTTACAGTTTTTTTATGGCACGTTTTTATGTTCTTTCAATCCACAGTTATTTAACCTTAAGCGGCCGCTACTTCAAGCCTAAACAATGGCGTTATTATCCAGCCGGATAGAGAGGAAATCTTTTTTTCTCGCTGTGTTCTTTGTTCCCTCGAATTAAACCGACGGACACAAGACCAGTTCTTTCTAAGTTAGCTCTTTTCATGGAAAAACATGTTTCCAAGGAGTCAGAGACATCTTCCTGAAGAGTCGAGGTCATGGTTGAGGTTGACGATATAGCATAGTTGAGGTTGACGGTGCCGTTGTAAAGATGCTGCAACTCCGCACGCAAGTTAATCGAATGCAAGAGCAGGTGTTTGAACAGGTTGGATGTATTGCCATTCTTGCATGATAGCCTATTAGTTTATCGCAGATAGGCTATTGCAGCGCGCTCCTTCCTTATCTACTTTCCTGAAATATAGCCACGGCATGTTTTTGTTTCTCAATAGTACAATCAGCTGGTTGAATATCAGCTGTCTTATCAATCGTTTAAATGAGGTGCGAAACGGGAAGAGGAGGAGCGTGGTCAGTTTGTGACACTTGTGGCCGCGTGCTTAAACACACATTTGATGGCTCTGACAGTCAGACTTCAGGAACCGAAACGTGGAACCGACAGACAAGGCACGTTTCGATTCCAAGTAGAACCTTAGCTTTTAATTCGGTTCCATCAAAGAATTGAATTTCGGTACCCAGTCCTACACACACACACACACACACACACACACACACACACACACACACACACACACACACACACACACACACACACACACACACACACACACACACAGACTTGCTCTCAAAAGCTTCTCGGGTTCTAATTTGACGGATGGGCAAAGTGCTACTGTAAGTCATGGATCTGGCTGAGTGCCTTTAGCATCAATCACATGCTACACGGGAGCATTGGCCAACTGTTTGAACTCAGCATTTCTACCGCACAGCATTTCATTAGCTTACACATTTTGCCTTAATTATTACATTAGTTTCAGTCAGATCAGAAGCAACTCTTTGCACTTCGCCCACTATGTGAAATGGGGCTAATTGCATCTGTTTAGGTTAGTCAATTAAAAAAGCCTGTGTGCTGGTGGTACAAGTTTTTTTTTTTTTTTTTTAACATTGGTGCTTTTTAAGTACACCTGTATATTACAGTACGTGAGGAGTAAGACATTCTAGGACAGGGACGGGAAACTTTTTCCAACTGAGGGGTCATTTCAAATTTTGTAAAGTCCTCCAAGGGCCGTACTATGAACACAAGGCCTATATTGAAGGCGGCCAACTTTACAACAGACCCCACCATCATCTTTCATGTAAAACTGCATTACCTCAAAATGATATCAGGCGTACAGTAAAACAGGCCATTTGGTTAGTTCCCCACCCCTATTCTAGTACATCTATTGACACTATGCAAAGTGTAGTTAGATGTAATTTGGAGTGAGCATTAGATGATACGGTTCTTAAAGGTTCTTACATCAGTATATTCAACTAAGAATACAGAGTAAAATATACACACACATAAGGAGAACTTGTTAAGATTCACTCATCAAATGCTGTAGTGCTTTAAGAATGTTTATCAGTGTTTATGAGTAGGCCTGTTTAAATAAACCTGCATGTTTGAGAGCCTGGAGAGTTTATTTGGAGGCTGTGTGTGTTTATGTCCTAGGCAGTGGGTCAAATCAGAGGAGATCCGCAGCCTCACCATGTGGTTCACCAAGAAGGACCTGGAGAAGCAGGTTAGTAGAGGACTAGATCATCCTCTGCGACATTCCATTCCATTACATTGCATTACACTACATTACACTGACATTTATCTAAAGCAACTTACTATGCTGTACATGGGCATACATACATAATTAAATGTATACAGTCTTTAAATCATTATAAATTAGGTGTTTTTTGAAATTTATGTAGTTCTGAATGTGGAATAATGGGATTTACAGACATAATTTTATTTTTTATTTGATTGATTTTTGTATGTGTACGTCCGATGGCTGTAGTGACTCTCAGTGACTGTTTATGGACTCATTGCGTAGCCTTTAGACATCATGTTAGACATCAGCACAGAAACAAATATTAAAGTGATATCAGTAAATGTATTACACTTTGAAGATTACATGAATTCTATTAACCTACCATACTTTACATAGTGTATAGTGTATAAAAATGGTTTTGGGCCACCCTATATAAAGAAAGACTAACGGAGTCTTCTCTGCCCTAAAGCAATACTTAATCATTTCTATGGTAGTCAGTTGGCTTGCAGATGGGAAGTGGAGCTACTGTGTCTCACGGGGAACTAGAGCGCGATCCTCCTCAAAACATACTCAGTACGGATTACAGCTCAGCAAAGGACAGCAAAGCATTTTGAGAAATGCCTTTCACCCAGTTACAATTTAATAAACCACAGAAACCATTTGGAAACTTTGTTTTCAGTTTAGAAAAAAAACACACAAAAAAACTACTCAATGTTTCCTCATGTGCCCTGGTAAATCCCCACACACTGTCTAGTACTCTCTGCCAAAATAAGCTAAGTCATCACGAATGTTGAACCCCAGTGTTCCAGATAGAGCTGCTTGCGTGAGTGCCCTCTCTGAGTAAACAAGAGACTTTCTGTCGTGTGGAAGAGATTTCCTTATTTATATTTGCTTTTAAGGTGTGTGTGCGTGTGCGTGTGCGTGCGTGCGTGCGTGCGTGCGTGTGTGTGTGTGCGCACGTGTGTGTCCGCGTGCATTTGCGTGTGTGCTGTGTGTGATGGAGTACTCCTTGATTGCAAGTGTTCAGTTGGAGGAGACCTAAATCCCGTTTTGTCAACGGTACCTATAATATATAGTGGTGGTAGTATCTATCATAATGCACAGTGGCGTAGTTGGAACATTAGACGAGGTTACTTCTCATCTTCACAACCCTGCAGAAACGTATTGAGGTACTCGAGGAAAGGGGCTTTATCTCAGGCCTCGTCAGCCTACTGGGAGGTATTTTGGTTTGGATCCATGACCACTTCATTTTCATGGCTGGGTTTTTGTTTTTTGTTTTTTTCTTGGTGTTGTTCCAAGCCAACAAACGTCCACCAGACTGGGCACCGGGATTCACTAAATGGACACAAACCACACAGGCTATATCAAAAACAGGATAGCAAAGCTAATATTTCATGAAAGTTGCAACAGATATGAACAACACAAATAAAAACAGACCGGATCTAAAAGGAATAACCACGCAGGCTTTTCTGTGCATGGATGGCCCGAAAGATTTGAGCATGTCGGAGAAAGAAATGCAATGCTACTACTGTGGGAAAGTGAAGTAAGGTGCATCCCTGTCCAACTGCCCTGAGGGTCTGATCTGAGATAAACCCAGGGCCCCTGCTAAGGTTTTGGAGACCGTAAGCATAGCTGGTCAGGAGGCCCCCCTCATAATTAAATAATAATAATAATATACTAACTAATAAATATATGTTTTGTAATGTAATTCAATATTTTTTTCATGACGTTTTTTTAGTCGATCTCAATTTAAGAGGCCCCAATTTTGGGAGGCAAAGTGGTTGGTGCCCCAAGCACTGGTTGGTGCCCTAAGCACCCTGCGTGCGTGCCCTGGCTAAATCTCCTCCTTGTCTCTTGTTTTTGCCTCCCCTACAGTACAGAGCCATTGACCTGCCGGGGTTCAAGTACTACATTGGATGTGTTGCTTTCATATTCCTCTGCGTATTCCTGGTCCAGATGTTCGTCACTGGGGAGTAAGTACTTGTATCAGTGTCATTTTTTCACCAATAATTTAAGAACATATTTAAAGTGATGCAGTTGGAGTTTTTCTATAAGACGGATGCAATCCAAAATGAATACCACATGCACTTTCCTTCAGGTATTAAAATCCCCCAATTTGATTTTGAGATACAGAGGTGCAAGAAGGCAACTGCATCCCTCTATGTCATGATTAAATAAAGGGCTTTAAATATGAGCGTTTCTTGACTTGAAAGAGACTGCTAATATTGGATTATAACCAGGTTTTTAAATGAACACCAGCTAACCGGCCAAATGCTGGTGAAATTTGAGTTTGACTGGTAGAAAAGACCAACTTACTAGCCACTTTGCTCCATTAAGGAGTGTGTGTTTGACTAGCAAGATTAACATATATTAGCCATTTCGGCTGGTGATGGGGGGGGGGTAGTTTAGAGTCCTGATTATAGCCATGGAACACATTGATGACTTCAGGTGTACCGTAGAACAACTTCCTGCTGCCTGCCTTCATAATAACGCCAGAGACGTTCTATTGGGAACGAAGAAATCTTTGATAACGCCTGTTGATCTCCAGGAGACTCCAGGGAAGTGTCTGAGTTACAGCTGACATCTAACCAGAGTTGCCAGATGGGTCCTTTTCCCACCCAATTGAACTGCTGAGGATGGCCATTTGCGGCTAACCTGACTCTCGCGCTCACGAAGTGTAACGAAGATGCACGAAGCACTAGGGGTCTCGCGAGAGCCAGGCTAATTTGCGGGTACAAGCGGTCAAAAAAGGGCATCGTGCTCCAGCTTGGGCTGGCTTTTTTTGTAGATCTATCAGCATAGTTTTGAATACAATTTGGTTCAAATTGGGCAGGATTTAGTGCCGCCCTTCAGGTGGTTTTTGAGAAATGCTAGAAATGATCAGACACATCTGGCAACCCCGAATTTAATCCACTCCTCAAACTCACAATGGTCTCTCCACTCGCCACTGCCCTCGGTCTCATCCCAGACACATATTGAATCCATACTCGCATATTGAATCACACACACAGACGCGACCGCAGCCAGTCTTATTGAGTTGACTCCCAAACACAATATCTACCCCTGGCAGGAAATTGATTGTAATGCAGACTTGCGCGTGTTTGCTTTTGGCATTATATTGACTTTACGCGGATGTACGTAAAGGGAGATGACCCTGTGCCTTAACTAAATCTTCTGTCGTGTGTGTGTGCTTGTGCGCATGTGTGTGTAAGTCTTGGTTTGTGTGTGTGTGTGTGTGTGTGTGTGTGTGTGTGTGTGTGTGTGTGTGTGTGTGTGTGTGTGTGTGTGGTTTGTTTACTGTACTCAAACCTGTGTGTGTGCGTGTGCGTGTGCGTGTGTGTGCGCGTGTCCGTCCGTCTATGTGCGTATGTGTGTATTATTCCACAGCCCTGACCGTCTGGCGATTGGCTTCGGGGTGCTGGCGTGTGTCCTGCTGCTGACCCTAGCCATCTGTTTCTCAGGCCAGATACAGGTGAGCTGCCTGCAGCAGACAACACATTTCCTCCACACATACACCATAATATAAAGGAGTAGAGGGACTTTAGAGTGGATGACAGTATGTCTGCTGTTCAGGGTTTGAAAGGTTGAATAAAGAAGTATGTGTGTGCGTGTGTGCATTGTTGCGATGATGCATCGGCGTGTGTGTGTGTGTGTGTGTGCGTGTGTGCGTGTGTGCGTGTGTGTGCGTGTGTGCGTGTGTGCGTGCGTGCGTGCGTGCGTGCGTGCGTGCGTGCGTGCGTCTCATGGTCGCGATGATGCATCTGTGTGTGTGTGTGTGTGTGCTTGTGTGTGTGCTTATGTTGCCGGTTCAAGCCCTGATCTGCCTCACCACATCGGTGTGTCCTTGAGCAAGATGCAGGATGGTAGCCTGCGTGGCAGCCACTGGTGTGTGAATGTGAGTGTGAATTAGGCTTGGGCGATGTCCCCCTAATTGGCAGCTGACGATGTTTACAGTGAGACGATGCGATGGACGATGACATCGTCGTCGTTGGGGGGGGGTAATATTATTTTTTTATTACATTTTTTTTTAAATTATCATATGTTTCGTTTTTTTGGCTTTCACTAAGCTATTATTTTAATATATTTGCTTTAAGAGTAGGCCTAAGTCAAATATATTAACAGTTTTTAAATTCTTACAAAAAAAAAGTTTAAACCTCCTCCAGCTGCGCTACTGTCTGCAACAGAGATGGTCGCTCCTCTGCTGTCTGTGAGAGCGACTCTCCCCGACCGACCCCTCCCCATCGCCCTTCTTGTCTGTCGTGTCACCATGGCCGTAGTTACATTTGAGGCTACCGAGGTCCGGACCTCGCCTATCGTGAGAGGTTTTTATTATTATTATTATTATTTTAACGGCAAATATGACCAACTGAAACACACAAAAACATCTATAAACCTTTGTGAAGCGTCCTTTGCAAACTGTGGTTAACATCCATGAGCTATGTGTTCTAGTTTTGCCGTTGTGTTCTGTTTTTGAGAGTAAACCAGATTGATTAATATCGCAAGTGGTGCGACTCGTGGGAGAGAACGCAACTCAGCCGACATCGCAAGTGTTTGGTCGCGTTCGTGACAGAGCACTGCGCAAAGCAAAATTACCATGCTTTCTGGTTGAAAAAATGCATTGAAATGGCAAAGTGTGCGTGTGCAGCCTGCGCAGTAATGTGCCGTCACGAACGCGCCCATTAAGCACGCGCTTGGTGAGATCTCCGCTTTCAGAAAGCCCGCGCTTGATGGGATCTCCGCTGACAGAAAGCCAACCGTTGTATAGCCTACATAAAGCTCATGCGTAACAAGTAGGCTATGGTGTCTTAAAAAGCCATTTGAGTCATTATTTTAAGAAGGCCGGCTGCTGCATCTGCTGCTGCATAAAGGTAAAAGCAGGATATCCGTGAAAGGTAATTGATTGTAAATTGGAAAGCATATGTAATAAACACTGACAGAGGAGGTCACCGGAACATCTTCAGGTGTGGATATTTTCCTGTTAATTTGGACAAGTGCCAAGACTATCAACGTTGCCACGTCTTCGTCAGAGTCAATCGCAGTAAAATATCCACACCTGAAGAGGCTCCCGTGACTACTGTGTCTGCATAGCCGTGACGCATCAGATGACTCAGGAGCGCGGAGGATAGGCTACTTTTCTTTCTCGTTGAAAGACTTTTGTCCTCTGCGCTTGTGAAGAACTATAACAAGTAAATAAAAAAAACGTTTGATGCGACTCTAGGAAGAAAAAAGTTTACTCAAAAATAGGTGGTTTGCACTACAGAGGTATCCCTGTATCTTTGGAGGAAAAACAGCTGAAGTGTAATTTCATTGGGAGAAAAATATGAATGGCTGAGCAACTTGCCATCTGAGGATGTAGCTTATTGTGCAACTTCAGGGTCAAGCTTTAGTTTCCTTACAAAGGGCTTTACTGACTGGGAGGATGCTGTTTATAATAAAAGAGGCATGATACCAAAGCATAGCCATTCAAAGGGAATAGGCTGAGTTGGCTGAAAACTACAACATATTTATTATTATACATGTCTACATATTTACTATTTCACTTTAGGCCTATACATTCATAGAGGAGGGCCCTATATATAGGCCTGTGTAGCCTATATTTATTTATTTTATGAATTCATTTTTAATTTATATTTTATATTAATAATAAAATTGGACATGGACCTCGCCTACTTCACATGGCTGGCTACGGCCATGCGTATCACCATCAGCTGCTTCAAGCCCGCTCTTCCAAACTCCACCGCGTGGAAACTTATTTTCAGTAAATTTCGCGATGCAGCCTACTGCAGGCTGCTACTAGAGTGAGTTATTTAACGTCGTAGTTCTATTTCAAGACCAGCTGTGTCACGGCGTTTTTTGCATACCGGTACATAACTTTAGCCATGCAGGGAAGCCCAGAACGTTTGTCAAATGGAAGAGATGAGAACCCACGCGTGCCTTCTCGAGGTTTTGCAATGGATTTTAGCCCGAGTTAGCAAATTACCCGACGCGAATGTTTCTTAAGCACAAGGCGAAACTTTTTAATTCATCAATGGAAACAATTGCGGTGAAGCCACAAAGACGCGGGCAGACATGGAATCGCTTGCGCTCCCTCTTGGCAGTGGGCTAATCAGAAGTGTAGCCTACAATCTTGTGTGGCTACTTCACAAGACATCTCCATCGCGGAGAGATTAAAAATTTTGAGTCGAATTTCCGTTAAACATGAAATGGTAAACTGTCGCAATTGCTGAACGATTTGTTGCTTTCACTTTAGACTACTCCGGAGGGAGAACCAATGCCTCATGACTCTCCGTTAACTTGGGTCACATAAATAAATGTAGGCAATCAGACACTTACTTGAACTCATATGCAGCAAACAGTAGGGCTTAGTTCACAAGTTTTTCTTTTTATTCCATTGCGGTTTTTTTCGTAGCTATAAAATTCACTCTGCTTGAGGTATGTGTTGACAGTCCGTTCAGTCCTGCTACCTGCGCAGTCCGCTGCTACTAAGGATTTTACGGTAATGTTTCACTTTATTGCGATGCCAAGCACCGTAATGATGGCAATAGCAGCGGCTTCAAAAATACAAATTCCTTGGCATCACGATGTTGGCTGTCCATCGTGATGCCAGCTGTCCATCGCCGATGGACGATGACATCGTCTATCGGCACAACCCTAGTGTGAATGGGTGAATGTGAGGCATTCAATGTAAAGCACTTTGAGTGCTCGAAGGAGTGGAAAGGTGCTATAGACCCATTTACTGTTTGTACACAGACTTGACGTAATTGGGCTGCACGCGCATTGTTGGAGCAGCATCTGCCATTTACCGCACATTTGTAAAGAAACTAGCCAGGTGTTTTTTTCCGAGATAAGAAAATGGATGGTCACCATAACTTCAGATATGAAGTGGGCGCCACAAACACGGGTACCTAATATTGCCCTCAGTCCAGTCGGTACTATTGCTTGTAAGTTGTAACCACAAACATCTCCTATGCTTCTGGAACAGCCTATTTCCTCTCGGAATAGCGTAACATGTGTACTTTTTTGGATCTCTATTTTTTTTTCAACTGTACACGCTTCAGGATAACGTGTCTTCTCTGTTCAGGGTCTGCACTGTGTGTGTGTGTGTGTGTTTGTGTTTGTGTGTGTGTGTGTGTGTGTGTGTGTGTGTGTGTGTGTGTGTGTGTGTGTGTGTGTGTGTGTGTGTGTGTGTGTGTGTGTGTGTGTGTGTGTGTGTGTTTCATCCAACAATGCACGTGCAGTTAGTGATGTTATAACTTCTAAATGCAGTCCATGTGCTATTCCATCTAGCGCCTCTTCCCGGAGAAACTGGCCTCGTGTCAGTGGCTGCCCGCCGTCTCTGAGGCCGTAGTCAAGAGGCCCTGCGTACGCCTGCCCATAGCAACCGTCGCCACCGCCATCATCATCATCATGGCCCTCTTCAACCTGGTAAGTAAACTTCTCCTTAAAAACACTCCCACAGAACAAAAACATACGGGACATGTATCTCATTTAGTGGTAGAGGTTCACTACAAACTACAGTGTTGAATAATACTGTTGACCTTAGCCCTTGTGATAAGATGTTAGCCTATGCCACATTTGGTTTTCCTAATGTATTGTAATGGCGGTTACAGTGGAATGTAATCTTATCTCAAATAGATTAAATTTACATACAAGGTGGAGATATCACATGGTAGCTGTTAGCCGTGTTTTGTTAGCCATGTTGACTCACTGATACAATACAGACCTTGGCTTTTGTGGGACCTGTTGAATCAAACCAAGGTGAAAAGTGAAACTGACTTGAACCCTTTCGCACGGTTTCCTTCCCACAGTGTTTTCTGGCGCCCTCCATCCCGGCAAAGTGCAGCCCTGATTTCAACCACAGCAATGCCACCACTGCAGACACAGACAAAGACAAGACAGATATGAGCCTCTACTACCTGCCTGTAAGTCATTGAAGTGCTGGTTACATTAGGCCTCTAACAATACACTCAACTCACGATTCGGTTCGTATCCCGATTTTTTTACCTACGGTTCGATACCCCCCACAATTTGTAAAAGGTTTCTTTTTGATGATAATTTCTTGGTAGAATAGGTTGCAGGAGGCTACTAATATATATATATATATATATACATTGATTTGAAGCTTGGACGCACTATCACATCATATCATGTGGTTGTGGACTGAAGGGTAACAGAACTTTGAAAGGGTGTATCACAATACTACCTTCTTG
>NC_085878.1:31409363-31429363 GCF_034702125.1 Engraulis encrasicolus
GATATAAAGATGAAAATACTGAAAGTACATAGAATTAAGGATAGACATAGGATGTAGCATATACAACATGTACTGAATTATTATTTTTATTTTATTTTTATTTATCTATATATTTTTTTTGTTTCTTAGTATGAATGCTATTTACTATTATGTTATTATTTATTATCCTAAGATTTATCTGATGTAATTTATTCAGTTTATTCACCGGTGGGAATGGTGATTTGCACATAACTTCAAATTCCTACCATGGTCATAAAATCCTCTGGGGGCCGTACTATGAACACAAATCAGGATTTCCCCATAAAATGTAGGACTATATAGACACCTTTAGGCCTATATAGACATATAGACACCTTTAAAGGTAGACACATTTAAAACAGTCCCCACCTTTTCTCGGTCCCCTGAATATAGGCCTAACTTAATTGCATTGGAAATGTAATTTCTAAGATTCCTTTAGGCCTGCAAAATATGTCATAGGCCTATTTCATGTGAAGTTGCAAAACATTATAATGATATCAGGGGCCGGATAAAACGGCCTCAAGGGCCCTCAAGACATAGGTTCCCTACCCCTGGTTTAATTGTTAGTGATTCTGAAAAACACTACTGGGCAGCGTGAAAAAACATACACACAGACACACAGACACACAGACACACACATTTTAGTAAAAGGCCAAAAAATGCCCTAGGGCCCCCAACAATCCCGTTACCTAGGGACCCCAAAATCCTAGAAACAGGCCTGCCGACCCCCCACTCCCTCCCACCCACCTGACCTCACCCCACCCCACCCCACTTGAAATTGACTGGGGCAGCTCCCGACCTGATCACTGTCATTTACATATTAAAGGCTCTCCTAAGAAGGGGATGGGAGGGGGGCATGGGGGAGCCGCAAATGCTGTGGCTTGAGGTATGAGGCAATTTAAGGTGCAAAACTCATCCACAAATTCCTCTTTTCATGCAGTGTAAGTGGGGAACAATGATGAAAACCAAAATGTGTTCCCTAGTTAGTAACCATGATTGTTTACTAACTGAAAAATTTAACAACTGAATGAATACAATAAAATACAAGAAAACAACAACAGTGCAGTGCCCTACCGTTTGAGCCACGGCAGGGTCCATCTATGGCAATGTTAACATCTCTATCTCTCTCTCTCTCTCTCTCTCTCTCTCTCTCTCTCTCTCTCTCTCTCTCTCTCTCTCTCTCTCTCTCTCTCGCTCTCTCTGTTTTTCACTGCATGCCTCTCTCTATGTGTTCGTCACTGTGTGTGTGTCTCTCTCTCTGTTATTCACTGTGTCTCTATCTGCCTTTTCTCTCTGTCTCTCTCGTTCTCTGCCTTTCACTGAGTCTCTGTGTTTTTTTTTTTTTACTGTGTTTCTGTGTGTGTGTGTGTGTGTGTGGGGAGGGAAGGTTTCCACTCTCTCTCTCTCTCTCTCTCTCTCTCTCTCTCTCTCTCTCTCTCTCTCTCTCTCTCTCTCTCTCTCTCTTCCAGAATGAGCACTGCTGCCGGCAGGACTTCCTGCTGAAGAACAAGAACCGCACGGAGCAGGACGAGATCATGACGCGCGAGAACCTCAACCGCCTGCTGCTGGAGAACGTGCTGCCCGCACATGTGGCCGCGCGCTTCGTTGGCGAGAACAAGAAGAACGAGGTAAGAAGGAGAAGAAGAGCAGCAGTGCTGGTGATGAAGTGACGTAGAGAGTAGAGTAGAGTATCATTTAGGGCTGCAACAATTAGTCGACTTATCGACTATAAAAAATTGTCATTGTCGACTTATCGTTTCATTTAATTCAATACTTTTTTACTTACTTAAGTAGTGCTTTTATTACTTAATTGAAACCTACAATTGCCCAGCACGTATGAATTGGACGTTGTATCTTGGAGTAAATAAGCTACTATCATGATTTATAGCTCATTGTGAGCTGTAAGATTTTTTTCACCTCCCTGCGCTAGAGTCCGAGAAGGTTTGTCGGAGGTTGTCTTTCTTTTTCGTGACTAATGGTGACTGGATCTATAGATTACAGGAGGAGAGAAGTGCCGCACACTCTCAAGTTAAATAAACAGTTTTTAATGTGACAACGTTTCGGCCTGGCGGCCTTCTTCAGGTCACGTGTGTTTCTGGTGTGCGTTTTGCACCTCCACTCATGGATCTATAGACTAGTCGACTATTAAAATAATCATTAGTTGCAGCCCTAGTATCATTTATTGATCCTTAATTTCCCTCCGCATCAATAAATGATACTCTACTCTACTCTACTCTCTATGTTAACAAGGGTCCTGGGGTGAGTTTCTCAAAAGAGAAGTGGTTAGCCTGTTAGCAACTTCGGTAGTTGCCAATGGGAAAATGCATTGAAAACAACAAAGTAGCTAATGTAGTAAGCAACTTTGGTTTTGAGAAATTCACTCCTGGCCAGGCCGTGGCTCTAACAGTAGGGCACTGGGCTGCTACGCCGGTGACCCGAGTTCGATTCCGGGCCCGGGCCATTTGCCGACCCCCTCCCCATCTCTCTCCCCATTCGCTTCCTGTCCACCTCTTCTGCTGTCCTATTATCAATGAAGTCGAAAAGACCAAAATAAATCTATGAAACTCTTTGCATCCTCCTACCTACCTCTTCTCTGCTGGCTGGGAGATTGCCATTGCTCCTGAAGCTCAGCTGTCTGTGATTGACGTTCTGTGGCATTTAAATGGAGTAATTCAGAGGAAACGCACTGTGGCATCCGCAAAGAATAAAGGTCAGGATTTGAGAGAGGATGTGTGGGAGGGATGGGGAGGAGGGGGGTGTGGGGGAATAGACAATGAAAATGGAATGAAGGAGAGAAAAGACGAAGGAGAGGTGATGGGGAGGGGAGAGTGAGGGAAGAGGAAATGGAGGTGGAAGAGAGATGGAGAGAGCAAGAGAGAGTCTTTAAAAGCACATTTAATTGTAGGTGTTTTGATGATTCTTTTCTGTCCTTTGACAATCACAGTCGGAGTGAAGGCCTACATTTTCATTAGTGCTCTACCGCGCACACCAATCAAGCACGCCGACCTCGAGCCTCGCAGCTTCTCTTTCTCTCATAATTAAGTTTCTCTCACTCTCTCTCTCTCTCTCTCTCTCTCTCTCTCTCCCTCTCCCTCTCCCTCTCCCTCTCCCTCTCTCTCTCTCTCTCCCTCTCTGCCCAGCCGACACCCACGCAGTTGGAACATTTGAAGTGGAATGAAAAAAAAAGGCTGCATATTGCCAAAATGGAGCGAAGGACCACATGTTAGATGGCAGTTACTGCTCTTGTCGGGGTGCGCTCAGCCCCAGTGAATGCTTACAACCCTGGCTGGCGTCATTATTATTGAGTGTTAACTTAATGCTGCGGTTTAAGGGTTAGGTCCTAATGCAAAAGCCAGTGTCCTTTTTTATTTATACACTACCAGTGTCAGCTAAACTGTCCTCATGACTTCATTTGTGTGTGTGTGTGCGTGCGTCTGTGTGTCTCTGTGATATTTTTACCATTCTTTGGGGGTAGGCAGTTAAGGCCAAAAAGCAGTAGGGATGTTTGAAGCTGCCTCATAGCACATTATATGGAAGACCGTCACAGCTCTGGTTTATAGAATTGTAGGGGGAAAAAATCACAGCGCTAAAGGAGACTTTATAAGAGAGAGTGATGTATTCTGCAGCTCGGACACCATTGGCAGGTTTGGATTTTGTCAGCAGTGTTACACATGGACGCTCATATGGGGCTGCTGATGTCAGGGTAAGTGGGTGGGGACCCGCACAGGAAGTGAAGGGCAGTCATGGGTAAGCGGTTAGGGCGTCAGACTTGTAGACCGAAGGTTGCCAATTTTACTCCCGACCTGCCAGGTTGGTTTGGGGGAGTAATTAACCAGTGCTCTCCCCCATCCTCCTCCATGACTGAGGTACCCTGAGCATGGTACCGTCCCGCCGCACTGCTCCCTTGGGGCGCCATTGGGAGCTGCTGCCTTGCACGGGTGAGGCATAAAATGCAATTTCATTGTGTGCAGTGTGCAGTGAACACTTGTGTGCTGTGGAGTGCTGTGTCACAATGACAATGGGAGTTGTCCCAGGTGGGCTTTCGCTTTCACTTTCAAGGGGCTGCTTGGCAACATGAATTGAACACCGCCACAAAGGCCTTCAGGACGCCAGGACTTTTTGAATGTTTGTTTTGGGGCTTTTTAGCCTTATGCTGAGTTTACATTAATCTGTTCCTATATTGTTTCTATTGCGGAAGCACTGTCCATTTACTTTACAAAGGACTGTGAAGTGGAAACTAGAGGGAGAGAGAGATAATGGGGTTGAGTTACTGGTAAGAAATGACCCATCCTGGATACTGTACTACATTATGGTGTGTTGGTAGCCCGGACCTGACCATCCCATAATACTACAATTTCATTTCATATTCATAGTCTTGAGGTTGTTTGATTTGACGCGATGGCAGGAAGCGGGAAGGACATTTTCGGTTGTTGAACAAACATGTCTGAAGCCTATCTTTGGCGATGTAGCACCGTTTAACAGACATGTCTGACAGAACATCCTACCGTAGGATAAAATTACAATGTAGGACCATTTGTCAGAACACCGACCAAATCCTACCGCTCAACATCGCTCCACAGAAAACCAGACGTAGTGAGGAGCAAAGTCTCTTGGCGGAAGTACGTAGGATGGTGCACGAGGCTAGTGTGTTGGTGCACGAGGCTAGTGTGTTGGTGCACGAGGCTAGTGTGTTGGTGCACGAGGCTAGTGTGTTGGTGCACGAGGCTAGTGTGTTGGTGCACGAGGCTAGTGTGTTGGTGCACGAGGCTAGTGTGTTGGTGCACGAGGCTAGTGTGTTGGTGCACTGCGTCTCAGCACCATATTTTGTTGCATGTTCTGTTTGTCATCTCTGTTTCTCCGTTTCTATGTGTCTATTCGTCTGTCTGTCTGTCTGTCTCTCACTCTCTCTCTCATTTGACATGACCTTTACTGACCATAACTCTGCGCAGTTGCCAAAGCAAACATATAGTACAATGCAATAAACACATATATGTACTTGTGTAAAATATGAAATATGTAATAAAATGGGACTGTGTGTGTGTTTGTCTTGTTTTCAGGACCTTTACTACCAGTCCTATAACTGTGTGTGCGTCATGTTCGCCTCTGTGCCCGACTTCAAAGAGTTCTACACGGAGTGTGACATCAACAAGGAGGGCCTGGAGTGTCTGAGACTACTGAACGAGATCATCGCGGACTTTGACGAGGTCAGAGTCTCCACCGACACTTATTGTTGTTTACATATTACATATTCTTTTTTTTTTATGTCCAAGACTGAATTATAGAAATCTGCTTATAGTGTGTGTGTGTGTGTGTGTGTGTGTGTGTGTGTGTGTGTGTGTGTGTGTGTGTGTGTGTGTGTGTGTGTGTGTGTGTGTGTGTGTGTGTGTGTGTGTGTGTGTGTGTGTGTGTGTGTGTCCAAGTAGCAAAAACGTGGAAAAAAAAAACCTTGGACACTCTGTAGCGAAGGGGAGTAGAGTTGCCCAGCTGGGACTCGAACCCAGACCTTCTGGGGTAGTAAACTGGGGCTCTGACCGCTACACCAAAGAGCCAGGCTCGTTGGCATGTTAGTCAGAAGAACACACCCACAACCCTAGTGATGGTCACTCCATCACACTGCCTTCCCCTTCGGGAAGTGCACCCGTGCGCTTCACACACTCATGGTGTCCCTCACGCAACTGCCCATCATGCTTCTCCCATCCAGTGTGCCCCGTCATCAATGCTTCACCCATCACTGGGGTCCCTCACATGGGCTTTCATGCCCGCCCCATGGGGACCCCGGTTCGAGTCCAGACGGGATCATTTCCCAATCCTCCCCAATCTCTCTCTCCCACTCATTTCCTGTCAGCATCTCATACTGTCATGTCAATAAAGGCATAAAAACCCTTAAAAATATATGTATTAAAAAAAAAAAACTTGATTGTGAAATGTGTTTCAAATGCGTCACATTTTATCAGGATTACAGATGGGGTATACAAAGAAGCTGGTTCAGGAGTAAACCAGGTTAAGTTAAGAGGTAAATCATCTAATAGAAGAGCCTGGAGTCCTTACTCCTGAACCAGCTTCTTATTATACCCCTCTGGTAGGACTGGACAATAACATGAAGAACAATGTAATGAAATTAGTTTCTTTCATTTACTGTATGGAGGAGAATTACTGTACATGGCAACATGTTTGACTATGTTTGACTACATGTTTGTGCTTTTATAAAGGAGTTTGTGGACATTCAGAGGAAGGCACAGAATATGAAGGGAAAGATACAAAACAAGCTCTCTCTCTCTCTCTCTCTCTCTCTCGCTCTCTCTCTCTCTTTCTCATCCACAGGTGTTGTCAAAGCCCAAGTTCAGCGGTGTTGAAAAGATCAAGACTATTGGCAGCACGTACATGGCAGCGGCAGGGCTAAGTGCAAGCACTGGACAGGAGAATAATGCTGCCAGTAGACCAGACACCACCTATGCCTCCCAGGTAGCTGACGCTGAGGAAGTTACCTATACGAATACTTAACGAATACGAGTACTTGTAATTGTTCACAATTTGGAAATTCAAATTTGGCTTCAGTTTCATCACATACATTTAAACAATTAAGCATTAAAGCGATGGTTCGGAGTAAAATCACCCTAATGCCATTTGAACCGTGACACCCATCCACCTTTACACCCGAAGTGTTTTCTGCCGCAGGCTTACATCAACAGAGTTGCCGTGTTATTCGATGTTTATTCCGGATAGCTTGACTCAAGCGCATATGGATCCTGGGCACCGTCTCCAAACTTTCCCCACAAAAATAACATGTCATGACACCAAACTTCTACAGTATAACTAATGTGGTTTGTACTCACAAAAAGATGAATTTGAAACTTTGTACATAGTCCAGGAGTTTATTAGTAACAACACACGAGACGATTAGCTTTTCTCCTGCTAAACATCCGTCGACGTCACTTCCTTCAGCTGGGACTTTCTTTATTGTAAGGTTTGTGTTTTAGTCCACAGCCAGGATATATGCACGAGTGTGGCATCGTCTTCTATTTATTAAACGTGGTAAAATTTAAATCCGAAGTGGTTAATTTCTAGTTGTAGCGCAAGCTGTCTTTTTGAGTTTTCCGCCTTCCTGACTCACGTGTATTTGTTTCCATCAACAAAGTCCCAGCTGGAGGAAGTGACGTCGACGGATGTTTAGCAGCAGAAAAGCTAATCGTCTCGTGTGTTGTTACTAATAAACTCCTGGACTATGTACAAAGTTTCAAATTCATCTTTTTGTGAGTACAAACCACATTTGTTATACTGTAGAAGTTTGATGTCATGACATGTTATTTTTGTGGGGAAAGTTTGGAGACGGTGCCCAGGATCCATATGCGCTTGAGTCAAGCTATCCAGAATAAACATCGAATAACACGGCAACTCTGTTGATGTAAGCCTGCGGCAGAAAACACTTCGGGTGTAAAGGTGGATGGGTGTCACGGTTCAAATGGCATTAGGGTGATTCTACTCCGAACTATCGCTTTAATCTCACAATACACAAATCAACTTTTCATATAGGAAACACACACACACACACACTCACACACACACTCACACACACACACACACACACGCACACACACACACACACACACACACACACACACACACACACACACACACACACACTAAAAACATAGACCAGGGGTTCCCAACCTTTTTCAACTTGGGACCCACTCGAAATTGTCAAAAATATTCGGGGCCCACCTCTGACCCAATTAAGAATAAAACTCAAATAAATCAACAGCAACACACACCAAAACATGATTATTATTTTTGGAAAATTATTTCAAGGCCCACTTGAAATACCTTCAGGGCCCACAGGTTGGGAACCACTGCCATAGACAATAAATGCCCTACTGTTGCCACTACAAGGCACACACTAGGAGCAGCAACAACATCATACTAAAACATAAATTTATATCCAATCACATTATCTGTTTTCAGGAGCGTCAGCAGGCTCAGATCGGGAACATGGTGGAGTTTGCCATCTCCCTGATGGGGAAGCTGGACGGCATCAACAGGCACTCTTTCAACAGCTTCCGGCTGCGCGTTGGTAAGGGACTGCAGCCCAACACACACGCACACACATGCACACGCGCACGCGCACACACATGCACATGCACAAATGCACACGCACACGTAGGATGGTGCGCACGAGCGCTTACAAAGACCAGCACTGCATCTCATCCGTTCATCCGCCTGCACCACCACCACCACCACCACCCCCGACCCTCAAGTGTGGGAAAGTGTAGGACATTTAGGTTGACATCATCTACTCCTAGAAACACACACCCACACACCGCCATGTTCAGACGCTTTCCATTACACTGGTTTGGGGTTAGTTAGACATGGAATTTCAACATGGGCTATCCACTTCTTATTGACTGTGTGTGTGTGTGTGTGTGTGTGTGTGTGTGTGTGTGTGTGTGTGTGTGTGTGTGTGTGTGTGTGTGTGTGAGTGTGAGAGAGAGAGAGAGAGAGAGAGAGAGAGAGAGAGAGAGAGAGAGAGGAGAGAGAGAGAGAGAGAGAGAGAGAGAGAGAGAGAGAGAGAGAGAGAGAGAGAGAGAGAGAGAGAGAGAGAGAGAGAGAGAATAAAGACAGAGAATAAAGACAGAGGATGAATACACTTTCACACACAAACACACACACACTGACTATACCGTATATTAAGCTATCTGGTGAAGTCAGTCACCTGCTATGAAAAAAATATATAAGAATAGGAAAAATGCTGACCCGGGGGTGATTAGTCCACCATGATGTTTCCAAAGGAGGGAGATAAACAGCTCTCAGAAGGGAAGCCATTTTTTAGTTTGAAAGTGAAGTCTTCCCAATAATAGCACATTTATAGAGAAAGGGGTGAGTGGCTTAAAGTGGACGTAGGGGTGGGGCCCCTTATATTCTTGAGCAGATGTTTCATGGAGAATCAGACATTCCTGGCCCCAACTCCGACGTTAGTCTGGCAACTGTTTTGACAAACGCATGTAGCCTTCTCTACTCCCCCTCAAGTCACCTCCCTCTCTCCCTCTCCCTCTTCCCGGCCAGATGTACTAACTTCATCAGGCATAATGAGCATGGATGGGTCCTCCTCTGGGAGAAATACCAGGGACCGATTATTTCACAGACCTACTGGGCCCAGGCCCAGGGGCTCAAGAGTCAAAGGGGGCCCCTGAAGCTCTAGCCTCTAAATTTGAATTCTCATATTGCGTTAAGATTGCACTTTTATCAATCAACTGTATTTTCACATTTCCTTTGGGGACAACCCCCCATCCACACGATAACAGACTTTCACACCTGGCCTAAAACCCTGAATCGTTCTCTACACTAGCAACACCATTGAGGGGAGGGGGCCTTTCTTGTTGCCAGGCCCAGGGGCCCATGGAATCATAATCCGTTCCTGAGAACTACTAACAGAGCTGCTGCTAAGGTTTTGGTGGCCCTAAGCATAACTGGTCAGGAGGCCCCCCTCATAGTTAAATAATAATAATAATATACTAATTAATAAATACATGTTTTGTAATGTAATTCAATATTTTTTTAATGACTCTTTTAGTCGATCTCAATTTAAGAGGTCCCAAGTGATTGGTGCCCCAAGCACTGGTTGGTGCCCTAAGCACTCTGCATACTCTGCTTATGTGTAGCGGCAGCCCTGGCTACTAAGAGGGATGACACAGAGGATGCAGAACAGCTGGGGCCTCCTTTTCCTCCCCTAAAGGCCTGGTATTACCGCAACATCAACAAATATCCAAATCCCAAAAACAAATGTTTCATGCCCAAAACCGTTGTCTTCTGTCTCCAGGCATGAATGACGTCACTATTCTTGTCTGAGAGCTAATGATGACTATTTATTTAAAGGTGCACAGTGTAGGACGTGGCCAGAGTAGGTATTGCAACTATGCTGCTCATTGAAACTGTGCTGTCTATTGCCAAATCTTTTCATGAATATGTACAAGTGCCATGAGAAAGTTTGGGCACCCTTTTGGGAAATCATTACATCGGTTCATTTCTCGTTGAGCTTTTAAAGTAGAAACTTCCTTTTAACATACCGTATGTTAAACTGTAGAGAAAGAGAAACATTTCAGCAGTGGAAGAATTTTCATAGGTGTTATAGAAAAAAAAATATGTGGACTTAAACAAAAATATGCGTGTGCATTAAGGCTGTAACGATACACCCAACCCACGATTCGGTTTGTATCACGATATATGACCCACGGTTCG
Source organism: Engraulis encrasicolus (assembly GCF_034702125.1). Taxonomy (NCBI): domain Eukaryota; kingdom Metazoa; phylum Chordata; class Actinopteri; order Clupeiformes; family Engraulidae; genus Engraulis; species Engraulis encrasicolus. Next base: position 31,419,612 of record NC_085878.1, read on the forward strand.
ATATGCCCCACGATTTCACACAAATTTAAAAAAAAAAAAAACAATTGAAAAATATTGATATGAAATTATATGAAAATAAATTATATATATACTTTGTAATTAATATCTTTTTTGCATTTACCTGCCTGCATTAATTTTGTAGGTTTACAAGGCTGAATGATGTTGCAGATATAGGCTACCACTGCAACCTGTTCCCAGGTGTTGACATCAAAACACAACACAGAGAAATAAGGGATATTAGTTCACCAAGGGAAAAGGCTTATAAATAAGCTAAGATCATATGTTGAGAGAGAGAGCGAGAGAGAGAGAGAAAGAGAGAGAGAGGTGGGTGGTCAGGGTGTATAGTCATTGGCAGCTGTCTTACTTTATCAAACATTAGGCCTATCTAATTAATATCCAAACATCAAAACAACACAGGCCATATATCGTCAGGAAACATTGTATTAAGTTAGGCTACTTAAAGAAATGCAACACTTAATTTTGATTAAGTTATATATTTCTGTAGCTTTTTTTGATCGTGCAGCAGCGCCTGCCCGTAGCCTACAATCAAAACTCGAAATTAACCTGTTAGTTCTCACTGCTACGTAACGCGTGTGGTTTGACATTTTGTCAAGAGCGAGAATGAATGCAGAGGCTGAAATGGAGCATGCTTTCTGCTTATGTAGGCGGTAATTTTACAATATAGCCTAACATTAATGTGGAAAGAAATAATGCTGCCTAATATCCTGCCTATCGACCTCAACGTTCGTCCGACTTCGGGCACCTCCCTACAAGCGATTCCAGGCTGGTTTAGGCAGGCGGAGCATCTCGTGCGCTCTCTCTCTTTCGCGCTCTCTCTCTCTCTCTCCGCTCCAACATCAAACTCCACTCGCAATACACCGCGCATGCATGAGTAAAAAAAATATTGACACGTTTATAAAAGCCTTCTTGGTCTGTTGTTCATTTGTCCTTCACCTTCCTTGTTGTTCATTTGTCGTTCACCTTCCGATGTTTGCCTCTCGCGGAGGTTGCTCAGGCAATGGATAACAACAACGTGCTGGTTGGACGGAGCATTTTGAGAAAGCTGTGAATGGAACTGTTACTCGAACGTGTGCGCCCTTTTTCTACTGGTCTTTTTAAGCGCATATGCAAACTCTTGCCTGTATGTTGCCTGTTGTGTTCTACACTGAGGGGTAACAACTTTAAAAGGGCACATCGCGATTCTGTGAGGAAGCTTCGCGATAGGGGTTCGTGGGTCTGCGTACCGCGATCCCTCGGTTCGATGCAATATCGTTACAGCCTTAGTGTGCATAAATATGGGCACCCCAAAGAAGGTATACCATTAATATGAAGTAGAGCTATTTAAATTATAATTTACAAGTATGACCAACATACAGTAAGTTTTGAAGCTAAAATTGTACATTTCTGGTCATTCAAAATGGCAGACAATGGAGAAGGTTCCCCTTGAAAAGTGAAAAGTGCAATTATCCCAGTCATAATGAATACTTAGAATGTGATGATGGTGGTAAGTGTTAATTAAAAAAGGTAACATTTGTGAATGGGCAGTATACATTCTGGAAATGAACAAATGAAAATATTACAAAGTGCACCTTTAACAGCTGTTTCTTGCGTGTTTTGATGTGTAGGTATTAATCATGGACCTGTTATAGCGGGAGTCATAGGAGCCAGGAAGCCCCAGTATGACATCTGGGGGAACACTGTGAACGTGGCCAGCAGAATGGAGAGCACTGGCGAGCTGGGCAAAATCCAGGTAGATAAACCAGCATTGCGTTAAATTGCATTTGGCAGACGCTATTTAACCCATATTAGCCTGATGACTCGTCTATGTGGTGCCTGGAGGGAGGCACACATATACACTGCATTCAGGCTCTTGAGATTTTATCTTTTTTAAATAAAAATGTGGATATGTTACAGCTGAATGAGCACATTTGTAATGTAAGATGAGTTTTAGGCATCAATAAAGTGACTTACAATCTAGGACATAATTATAGCCAATATCACTAGCAGATACAAAGTGCACAGGAAATATACAGAACAACAAGTGCAGATGCTAAGTAGGGTTGGTACATTAACACAGGGTTAAGTAGAACACACACACACACACACACACACACACACACACACACACACACACACACACACACACACACACACACACACACACCATTCCATAGAGTACAACTTTGCTCTTTTGAATGGCATTTAATAGCACAGTCCTTTCCTTCGTGTGTGTGTGTGTGTCTCTCAGGTGACTGAGGAGACGTCGGACGTGCTACAGAAGCTGGGCTACTCATGCGAGTGCCGGGGCCTCATCAACGTGAAGGGCAAGGGGGAGCTGAGAACCTTCTTTGTGTGCACAGACATGAGCAAGCAGGGCATGGGTCACAGCTGAGGAGCAAGCAGGGCAATGGGTCACAGCTGAGGGCCTCCAGTGCAGACAAGCCTCCATACTCCAAGGCAAACGGGAAGAATCACCACACACTGGACTTCATTTTGCTTCTTTTTTATTTAGTGAACTACGCGTTTCGCTTAATTAAGTACAATGTGTGGTGATTCTTCCCGTTTTTCCGTTGGATTACTGATAACTGCACTTCACCAGCACCTGGAAACTGGCTGTGCATAGGAGTTTCAGCCCTGATGCACTCTTTGCTACAACGTCCCTCTGCCCTCCGCAAATAGCAAGTGAAGCCGCCTACTACTGCAGACTCCTAACACACACGTACAAGCACAACGGCCACAGAAGCCCTTTGTGGATCCACGCAGCCTTTTCATACACACCAATGGCCTTGAGCAAGGGCCGCTGACAGCTTTTGCCAGGCCAGGGACAAAGTCATCTAAAAAGGGCCGCTTACCCAATACATATAATGAAATAGGGACATGAATTCGGGGCCCACTGTCTCCCTGGGCCTGGGACAACGTAGCGGTGCCCTTTTGCCCACCCCACCGCCCCGTTGGCAGGCCTGGCTTTGAGGCTACAGGTCAGGGCTGTGACCATTGCCACGGCGATGGCCAAGCTATGCCGGATAAAACATGGAGCCACCCAACAACTCGGCACATTGACAACAGACTAAGGGTCAGACGGACTGGATTGTTACATCAGCAAAGCTGGCTGCTCTTTCACCTTGCATCTCAATGCCTGTTTTAAAGCGGTGAGTGGGTGTAATCAATTGGCCATCTTGGACTCCTCACGTTGACAATGGACTTGGGTCAGACTGGGAGGATTGGCATTAAACATAGCTGTTGCTCTGCAAATATGTATCTCATTGCTTGGTTTGAAGCAGTGAACACGCACAATCTACTCACCATCGTTGAATTGGCTTGTCGGCAGTGGATGGACTTAAAGATTCAAAGTGGATGTTTTTTGTTTTTTTTTTCAAAATCTTGCCTCCCTCACCTTAAGGAAATAACTGGGAACAAACTGGTCTCAACACTGTTTCATGATAGAGTAACTTTAGTTGTGAACTTGTCTCACCACATTCACTCATATCTTCAGCGATCTCTTCAGATATTTATTCATATGCCAAATATACATGAACGCTAACCAACATGCAGCCATCAGAACAGGGAAATGGCTGAAGCTTATATGTGATAACTGCAGCATGCTATACTTGACCTGGGACCAGGAGAAAAAGGACATTTTGACCCTTAACATGGCCATTGGCTGTGTGAACACACCATACAAGGACAAATAATGTTATTAAGAGGGAACCCACCCACCCTTCTGCCACGCTGTAAGCAAGTGAAAATGCCTCTCATTGCATCAACTGAAGTGTCTAACTCAAATGTTGAGTTCCGTTTCCTCCTCTCATAACTGTTCACGTTTCCTACTCTTTATTGGTTTGTCGTCTCGCTGCCTTGTCTGAGAAAGTGGACTCCGTGCTGGTCTCGGCATTCTATGAGGAAATTGCTGGTCAATAATAGAAAATATTGCTTCTGTGTTTCGGCTCTTTCCTAGCCGCGTTTATTGCTGTGGACAATTCAAGAGCCAAGGACAAAATCGAACGTTTCTGTTCTATTCTATGTGCCTCTGGGAAAACATCCATGTTCTTTGGCTATATATCTTTGAGTGCAAATGTTTCTTACTGTGCAATGCTGTGCTGCCTTTTGTGCTTTAAGAGCAGTAGCTTTGAAAAACATTTGTCTGCCTTTGCCCAACGTTTTTGTATAGTACAAGTGTAAAATAAATAATTTACAATCTGGTGTAGGTTTCCACCCCTAAGATTTGATAAAGGTGTTCGCTGAGCACTTGAGCATCGTTCCTTATGTGGGTTTAAAATAATTCGTATTTTATATTTTGAAAAGTGTGAAAAGGGTAACCCTGCAGTTTACTAATTTCATTCGGCCAAATTTAATCCATGCCATGTCACAGAAAAACAGAGAAAACAGACAACAGAGGGGAAAAAAATACTGCAAAAGAGATTTATTGATACAAACATGTCGCACAAAAAAACAGTACCAACTGTACAAAGAGAAGATTCTTGGCAATGAGACGAGGATGAGGGAGGCCAGGCGCATGTTAGAAGGGGAGGGGGGTTGCTAAACGGTGATGACTGGGACCTCGTCCTGTCTTGCGGGGGTTACTAAACAGTGATGACAGGTACCTCATCCCGTCTTACTGCGGGCAAGCTCTCCATTGGTTCAGGCATTTCTCCCACTGTAAAAAGACAAACAAGCAGCATTAAAGACTGACTCCAGCATCAAAGCTCACAGCTGTCCGTCCTAAGCAAGGACATCATGGTCTAAAGCAAAGCTATGATGAAACGAGAAACCCTCTTAACTACTACAGCTCAGGCCTCCAGATGTTGCTAAACCGCAGTATATTGTAGACTAAACAATGAAGTCACTTTAACGACTTGTGCAGCATAGAAACCAGAAACAAGCTAAACCAATACTTTCCTCGATGAGAAAATACACATAGCATCTTTCTCTAATTTGGGCTCCCATATAAAAAACATCCTTACGCTACCTAATATCAGAGCCACTGAGCCATGTGTGAATTGTAAATGTGTGATGATGTGATGTACAATATATTTGCGTAAAAGTAGTACACATGGCTGACAGAAAAGGTACAGGTACACAATAGCAGGGCTGAAACTTTAACTCAGACTGATGGTATTGGCCCAAGATACAGTAAATAAGTAAAATAAAGCATTTTTAGTTTGTTTTTCCTCAACATTGCATTCTATGCAGTGTAGGTTGAATCTGATCTTAATGGGTGGCTTATTGTATCCCTCCAGGCTTTTCATCATTATATTCCATTTATGGTGCATTCAGGCCGACTGAGAACCGTGCCGGTGCTCATTCCCGCACATCGCGAAACGGCCGTCGTGTTCATGTCACAGATCTTAGCGCTCGCAAACCTGAAAGTTGGGTCGCAATGGGAACTGCTAAATACTTGCTTTTTCTCTGCGAACCATGACGACAACATGGCCGTCAACAGGTTCATCTGGGTAATGGGGCACCTAAGTCACGCCCTTCTACTTCCGATCTATGGGGCTGGAGCTCGCAAAATTTTGAATGCGAGTTAATGGAGCGAGTCAAGCTAAATCCTCATCCCGTTTGGCATGTGCTCCGGATTTCACATATGATGACAGTGAATTTGAAAGGTTTGGATTTGCGTCGTAAGACCACTCATTTTCGGCACGTAAGAAACGTTATTTTAGCTTTTGTGCAAAACTGTGTTGGAGACTACACGTGCGCCTCGCATATCTGACGTGAACCGAGGCACAGCCAACCCTACCGCTGCACCGTGGCTTAAGTGGCTGCACGTCGGACATGCAACGTCTGTTGTGTAGTCCAAATAATTACATATTTTTGCACACACACAACTCAAAAATCGCTTGCCAAGTGAAGTCAGTAAGCACACCATTGGTTGTTATTAATTCTGAGGCACAGCATATGTGTGATCGAAGGGGAAATGCGAGGTGGGTCGGAAAATAGCTTTGATCAGTCCATTACAGCCCAGTCAAAAGTTTTTCCGTTGCCAGCCCCACAAGCCACCCGGAAGGGGTGGAGACTTAGGTGCCCCATACAGTGACGTGGGGGAGGTTCGCAGATAAGCACTTTAGTGCTGAACGTAACTGGTGCGGGCACTGGCTCCGTTCTGGTCGGCCTGAAAACCACCTTAGTCCAAAGTGAGTAACAGCCATTGTATGCAAGTACAGGGCAATTGGCTGCAGTCCCTGAAGCAATGTGGGGCTAGATGCCTTTCTCAAGGGAACTTCACTCATAGTAGAATAAGTAGACTCTGTAACCATTACTGTACAAAAAGCTCTAAGGGGGCAACTTATGAAGCACAAATGAAGCTGAGGGCCAAACAAATTTCCCGACCGTATGGCCACAGATAGCATGTATGTCTGTTTTACCATTTGTTCCAACCTCATGGCAAAACAAATGTTTGCCATGTCTGGGCCAGATCTGGCCCTGCAGGCTGCCCTTTGGAGGGCTTATCACCACTTTTAAAAGCCCCATGCTGTAGGTCCAGTGAGAGCATGAGCATGACTGGCAGGCCTTACCTGTGGTGAGGTCGACGAGGGCCTCGTCCAGGTCGCAGGGCAGCGAGATGCCCATGGCCTTCCTGATGCCGTACACGCTGCTCACGTCACCCGGCGCCACCTGGCTGGTCAGATGGGCCAGGTTCCCAGTCACCTTCTCAGCTGTATGGGGGAGAGGAGAGGAGAGGAGAGCAACACGCATTAATCCCAGACGAAATGAAGGTGTCAAGGACCATAGATAGATTCACAGAACACAATACACAAGACATCATAGACATTATTGCACAGCATATTAAACGTATAATACACACATAGGCTACATACTGTGTACATGCAGCCATGGGCAGAAGATGAAAAAACAGATGGCATGATATAATAAACACGAGAAGGTAGAAAATAGGCTCTCAAGGGTTTGCTGTTTTGGAAATGTCGGGGTGTGGGATTTGATTGAATAACTGGAAAAGAAGAGGGAGTCAAAATTCCGTCTGATAAGGCCAGAGGAAAGAAGAACTAGAATGATGCAAAAGGGGAAGAGAGGATTCGGAATCAACTGTTTTATTCTAGAACTGTTTGACCTTTTACATCTTCCCTTAAAAAAAAAAAAAGTGACAACATTTCTGCAGAACCTGTGACCTTAACTGGAACTGTCTGATGAGTCATTGTTTTATACCGATTTCAGAATTTTAAATATTGTACATATTGTCCATTTTTCCTGTCTTATTCTCATCAAGAGGACGATTTTTAAAAAAATATCACAGAGGTGCAAACAGTGTCAAACAGATAAAAATCTGTTCATTCAGAATGCACAGACAGATATTTGAGCAGGATAGTTCCTTGAAGGGGGTTCTCTCATGAACCTGCTCCAAATTCAGGAAGGACAACAATATTCTCCTGGACAAAAATAGGACTTGGTACCAACTGCCAAGCCACTTAAAAAAAAAAAAAAAAAAAAGTCAATCGAGTACATAAGTAAGAAAAACAAATTCTCTGAAATCTGAGAGGATGCTGTTGTCCAAGTGTGATACATGGATCTCTACCAAGTTGAAGAGAACAAAGCCTCACATTCTAGAGACTTGTGCTAATGATCAGGGGCCTCCTGAGAGACCAGCCTTTTGTGTTGCCTTTGGATTTCTTTTTTAACACATATCCGCAAACGCCTCATAACTATTCAACGAAATACAAGGAACAGGATGGAACAAAAATCGCCTACACAGAAATCGGCTTTGAAGAATTCTTAGCAACCCCCATCCAACCAGAAACATTCTGGCTCTTGGAAAACGTGTTGCATGCACACAACAGAAAGGGATCGATGCTGCCAAGGAAAAAAATGTAGCTGAAGCGAACGATCCAAGAGGATGCTTTTGAAAACAGAGAAGTAACGGCTTCTGCATAGCCTCGTTTATTGCGGAACACGCCTGACTGTGGCTCATGGAAAATTTCTCATCACCACCACACACCAGCTAATCCCACCCCACCCCCACCCCCACCCCCACCCCGCACTCCTTTCCATTCAGTCCACTTGCTGTCCAGTTCAAATTTCACTTGGGTTAGATGAATCTTTCATATTCAAATGCTGACAATGACATGCAAACTCACTGAAGTATTGCAGATGAATAATTGACAAGGCCATGTAACTATATACCTTCAAAAAAAAGGGCAAAAAAAAAAAACAGTACTGCTGTCCCAGCAAAGCAGAGCATACAGTCACAGCCACAGGCCAAGGTAATGTTACATTTAAAAGCCATCTGAAGGTTAGACACAACCATGTTCTTAAAAATTACATTTGACAGACACTTTTTTTAACTTAAAAGCAGGCAACTGCTATTTTAGTGACATACGGTATGAGCGTACACCGTACACTTCATCTGTGGTCCACTCCAGAGTCTATTTGTCCTTTCAAATGGTCTCTAACCCACAGACATGAGTGAAGAACACAGAAGGGACTGCAATGATTAGAATAAATAGTCTGAATGTTCTGTTCTGTCAAAGGAAAGATGCGTCCATGCATCCTTTCCAATGTCCTTCAGCAAGAAAATCCATCTTCAGCTTTTCATCTTTGAATACATTCTCTCTCTCTTTCAAGGTGAAGTACGGTAGTCATGAATCGTAGACAATTCAAAACAAGGCAGATCGTTCAACCCGTGTGTATGCATCGTGCAGATAGATAGGAAATGAGTGGATGTGGAGTGTATGGTGGTGGTGATTGTTTGCACAGAGCAACAAACATGTTTTCGACAGTACACAGTGTATATATTATATGAACCTGGAATGTCTGCACGGCATGCGCTATTCAACCTATTCATGTTGTGAAGGTTGCTAGCTACAGACTATGCTTTGTTTTCAGAGGATGCTCAGCCTGCAAAAGGTGTGTGCGTGTGTGTGTGTGTGTACTCTGTCGAGTGTTGATGTTGCTACAGACTATGCCTTATTTAAGAGGATTTTCAGCCTGCATGAATAAGCTGTGTGTGTGTGTACTCTTTCGAGTTTCGATTTGGCTACACGAATAAGCGGTGTGTGTGTGTGTGTGTGTGTGTGTGTGTGTGTGTGTGTGTGTGTGTGTGTGTGTGTGTGTGTGTGTGTGTGTGTGTGTGTGTGTGTGTGTGTGTGCGTGTCTCATACCCAGCTGCACTTCCTTGGTGGTGGGGGCGAGGAGGCAGATGATGTTGGGGGGCTGGGGGGTGCTGAGGCGCTCCTTCTGGGCCTCCTGCAAGTCACTCAGGAGCTGCGTCGTCTCATCCAACTTCTCCTGGAACTCACGTGCCTCTGGAATACATATACGACAGAGAGAGAGAGGGAGAGGGAGAGAATAAGAGAAAATAGAGAATGAGAATCAGTGTGAGAAAGAGAGAGAGAGAGAGAGAGAGAGAGAGAGAGAGAGAGAGAGAGAGAGAGAGAGAGGGAGGGGGGGAGGGAGAGGGGTAGAGAGAGAATACGAGAAAATAGAGAATGAGAATCAGTGTGAGAAAAAGAGAGAGAGAGAGAGGGAGGGAGGGAGAGGGGTAGAGGGAAAAAATAAGGGAAAATAGAGAATGAAAATTAGTGTGAGTGTGTGAGCGAGAGGAGAGACAGAGCGAGGGTCATGAATTAACAGAGATGTGGTGTCGTTCACCATCTTTCACTCCACCGCTTGTACTGATCGGAGGCCCTAAGGGTTGCCGCTACCGGCTACCCTCCTCACGAATATCAACCTCGCAGCTAAAACCCATTTGCGCTCACAGCTTGTATTGGGAGAAACAGATGGAAGGGCTGTTAACGTGT
>NC_085878.1:31434363-31466863 GCF_034702125.1 Engraulis encrasicolus
TTTGCTCGTTCTGTGAATGCAAACTGGTAATATTGTATTAAAAGTTTTTATACACTTAATAGAAGTATGTATGGTGTGCCCTCAATTCCTGATAATGTTCTACTATTTTCTACTTGTGATTATCATTTCTTTACTCTGAACGCTTTGGCATAACGCCCACTGAAATATACAGTGGTGAGGCCAGCAGTAGCCTGGCCGCAGACTCCTTCTGGCATTGAGAGTATTGCTGGCCAGTTACGTCATAGCGAATCTGAAGTTCACAATACAGTCAGTCGGTGTTGTTGGCTAGCTTGTTCACTTTGTCTGCTACAAGTGGATTTCATAACGAAACTAAGAGCATTCTCAAAGTTGGATTTCCAAGAGGAAAATATGTGATAAAGAATGGAGGACCGACAGAGCTGAAGGGTTTGCTACTGCAGGTGACGGTCAGAAGGTTATAACTACCCGATCGTTTCAAAGTGAGTGGTACAACAGAAACTATTTTTTGTTTCCCCTGTGTCTTGTTTGCAACCGGCGAGAATGTGTGGAAGACCATTCGCATGGAATTGTACGACTTAACAATTTACTAAGGACTAAGGAGCCTCACGAAACACAAATCCTCGCGGCTACTCATATTCATATTCAATGCCAAATTGCTTTGGACGTTTGGGGCGTCTCGAATAGATGTGGCTTTGGATGGACAGCACCGGCTAAAGTAACGTTAGCATGCGCAACGCCAAAGTGAAGGAAAAGAGCGGCGCATGGACCTGATGTACGAGGTTAAGGTAAGATCAGTGTTTCCTATGTGTGTGAAGCCTGTGTTTAAGAATCCGCCGTGATTCTGTCTGGTGTGGTGGTAGCTTTTGTGATCTGAACAGGATTCTCATGTGCCCTGTAACTGTTTGTAAAGTTGAGTAGGCTACAGGGTGCCGTTGAGGTAAATCAAATATACCCGTGTAACTACAAGACTCTGATCTAATTCCAAAGTGTAGGCATAACATAAAGGACAGTCCCAAAATATTTGGTGACCATATCGAAGCTTGTGTAGTAATCTCTGTTTAAATGTTGACATTCGCTTCCTGCCACACCTTTGTCCCACATCGTTTGCCGTAGCCTCGTACAAGTAGATGTAGGCCTACATTTGCACGAGAATCCGGTGCTCATCACAAAAGCTATCACACCAGTTTGTTCGCCGTGGTGCTCAGCGGTCTATATGACACCATGTTTTGAATCCTGTGTGTGTGTGTGTGTGTGTGTGTGTCTTCCATTGAGCATCCGCCGTGATGTGGTTTAGGCTATGTGAGACCACTGTTTGAATCCTGTGTGTGTGAGAGCAGTGGGCTGTGAAGGAGCGTACACTCTTCACTACTCTCCCCTCCTCCTCTCCTCTCCTCTCCTCTCCTCTCCTCTCCTCTCCTCTCCTCTCCTCTCCTCTCCTCTCCTCTCCTCTCTTTTCCCATCTCCTCTCCTCTCCTCTCCTCTTCCCTCTAATCCTCTCCTCTTCTCTCTTCTCCTCTCCTCTTCTCTCTTCTCCTCTCCTATCCTCTTCTCTCTTCTCCTCTCCTATCCTCTTCTCTCTTCTCCTCTCCTCTCCTCTCCTCTCCTCTCCTCTCTCTTCTCCCCTCTCCTCCTCTCTCATCTCCTCTCTCCTCTCCCCTTCTCTCCTCTCCTCTCCTCTCCTCTCCTCTCCTCTTCTCTTCTCTCCTCTCCACTACTCTCCTCTCCTCTCCTCTCCTCTGCTCTGCTCTGCTGTCCACATTGGTGCTGAGTGGTTTATGTGAGACCACTGTTTGAATCCTGTGTGTGTGTGTGTGTGTGTGTGTGTGTGTGTGTGTGTGTGTGTGTGTGTGTGTGTGTGTGTGTGTGAGGGAGAGAGAGAGATCTAATAGCATTTTCTCTGCGGAAATGCAGTATGTCAAAATATGTAGGCCTACCTTATGTTAAGAAAGCTGCTACGACATATGGAACTTGTCGGTAGGCCTATTTGGCAATTATTTATTTGAAAATCTGATATTGAAAAAGTTGCCTCACCAGCCATAAATCCCAGCGCACGTCACTGCTCTATACATAGCCCCATCGGCTTATATGTTGGCTCTGGGATGCGCGGTAAAGTTGTCTGAATAAAAAAATATATCGCCTATAATGGGTGAACCAGCTATCGAAATGAGAGAGGGTTAGCCGTTTCTGGCAACGTTTGCCAAGTTGTAAGTTGCGTTGCCTGGTAATATTTAGGCTCTTGAATATCCGTCAATGAGAGTTTCCCAGGGTGGCTTCATTACAGCCCCAAAGGATGTGTCGTACAGTATCTATGCATGTGTTTTCGCAAAACATTTAGTCAACGAGCATCATGCCTCTTCAAGGATGAGCAATGCAGTGACTTGACACCACTCCGCACTTAGCAGCGAGCGTCACTGAGCTCTCAACAGTTTCACGCCTGCACTCGAGAGACATGGAGACAGAGAGACAGGCGGCCATTCAGGTAGTCTAGCCGAGTGGTGTGTGTGTGTGTGTGTGTGTGTGTGTGTGTGTGTGTGTGTGTGTGTGTGTGTGTGTGTGTGTGTGTGTGTGTGTGTGTGTGTGTGTGTGTGTGTGTGTGTGTGTATGTGTGTATGTGTGTGTGAGTGAGTGTGAGTGTGTGAGTGAGTGAGTGGGTATGGGATATGTCTAGCAGAGTGCTGGTGTGAGTGAGTGGGTATTATGGGATGTGGTGGTCTCTTACCGCCTCTGCCTCCTTCAGAGTCTTGGAGTGCTGACCATTAGTCAGAGCGTCCAGCATGCGGTCGCCAAGACGACTCATGTGTTCATCCGACCTGGACAGGAAGTCAGCCATGCTGAGGACAGAGGAGAGAGAGAGAGAGAGAGAGAGAGAGAGAGAGAGAGAGAGAGAGAGAGAGAGAGAGAGAGAGAGAGAGAGAGAGAGAGAGAGAGAGAGGGGAAGATAGAGAGATAGAGAGAAGCAGAGAGAGACAGAGAAAGAGAAAGAGCGAGAGCGAGAGAGAGAGAAAAATCAAGATCAAAATTGAAGATCGTTTTTAGTTTTAACTGTACAATTCTTCTTAACAATCTGTTACAACCTTACCCCTCACACTTTCATTTGATGAGAAACTCATTAGGAAGTGTAAAGACAGAGTGACAAGTGAGGAGGGGGAAGGGATCAAAGAAAAATGAGATATGGAAGGAAGCCCGTTAATAAAGGAAGAGAACTGAGGAGGAGAGATCAAGTGGAGGAAGAGAAAGTGGAGTGATGCGATGGAGGACAACAGAGAGAACAGGAGAGAGAGAGAAAAGGAGTCAGGAAAAGAAGTGATGAATTGCAGGAAAGGAAGAGAGAGAGAGAGAGAGAAAAATAAAGTGAGAAAGAAAGAAAGAAAGAAAGAAAGAGAGAAAGAGAGAAGAGAAAGAAAGAAAGAGAGAAGAGAAAGAAAGAAAGAGAGAAGAGAAAGTGAGAAGAGAAAGAGAAAGAAAGAAAGAAAGAAAGAAAGAAAGAGAGAGAGAGAGAGAAGGGAGAGAGAGAGAGAGAGAGAGAGAGAGAGAGAGAGAGAGATGCAGCAGCGAGTTCATGACCGCGATGACAGGCGGTGGGAAAGCGGGTTTATTTTTGCTTGTTAACATTAGCGAGTGGCCGTCTGGCCGGGGAAGGCCCTTGTGTTGCGCACATGAGTGATGAGGCAAGCGTGCAGCAGGGAACAGCTCAGCATGTTTACATTCGCACAGGAAGTCACTCACTGCTGCTGCTGCTCTTGCCCAGTGGAGGAACAATTACACACAGGGCCCTAGGACAAAACACAGACAGCCCCCCCCCCACCATACAGCCTGCCAAGGTCATAATAAAGCCCCTCCACAAATAGGTAAGGGCTGTGGGCCCAGGGGCAAATGACCTGCTTGCATCCTCCTATAGGTACACCCCTGCTCTTGCCCACTGCAGAGAACAGAGAGAAAGGAGCCGAGCCTACTAGCCTGATTATCATCCACTTTCAAATCTCTTTCAAACTTGGTCTGACCAAGAGCGTAACAAATAACATTTCCCAAATGGCATGGTTGACCCACCTCCCTTAGTTTGCTACTGGTTGTTTGCTTCCCAACAAAGTGGGAGGAGTTTTTCTGGGGCTCGATTAATTGAAAGGAGCCGGGCCTACTGCCTCACACACATGCACGGACGCATGTGCAAACATAGTTACTCAGTGTCGAAAGAAGAGTTGGGCCTACTGCCTGCAGTAGCCTCGCACGCACGCACGCAGAGCTATTCAGTGCTGAGAGAGAAGCCTTGGGCCTACTGCCTGAGGTAACACACACACACACACACACACACACACACGCACGCACGGCTATAACGGTATGTGCCACACACACCACTGAAGATTGAACAACACACCCGTACATGCACCACACCAGTGTACAACTCCAAAACTCCAGGAAAAGAAAACATGAGTCAGTCAATCCAAGTGACCACTTCACTAGTGCGTCACTGACCAACCCCATGGATGACCTGAAACAACAGGGCCGTCTTTGAAGCCCAAATCTTCCCCTTAGTCTAACCTCTCCCCAAAAAGCCGCGCTGTATTGCTCTTTAATCCGGCGGACTAGCGGCGGGGCTTCTTCCTTAGCCACACGTGCATACCTGTCAGAGCCCTGCGAGCTGGATTCCTCTCCATAGAAGGAGTAGAGGAGGTCCGACTCCTCCTTGGAGATGCTGGAGAAGGTGGAGTCGTAGGCCGGACCGTAGGAGGTGAACGGCCCGTAGTTCAAGTAGGCCACTACAGAGAGAGAGAGAGAGAGAGAGAGAGAGAGAGAGAGAGAGAGAGAGAGAGAGAGAGAGAGAGAGAGAGAGAGAGAGAGAGAGAGAGAGAGAGCAGAGTGGGGGGTTAGCGGAGGTTAGTGAGGCAGGGGTGACTGACTGGCAGAGGAGTAGCCACGCACAAACGAGAAATATTATATAGTAGTGTTTCTCAAGACGCCTTCTGGGGAGCTCTAGGGGGTCGTTGAGAAGGATACAGCTGAGAGGAGGCAGTGCTTAGTAGTTGCCATTGAATGAGGGGTTGTCAGGCTTGGAATGAGGTCAAGGTGGCGTTGGGAAGCTTGTGATAAGGCCAAGGGGGCGTTTGTTCAAAATAGGTTGAGAATAACTGTTCTAGAGGAAGAACACCCTGTGAAGGAAGTGAGCACAGTGAGGAGTTAAGCGTGGAGGGTCACAAAGTGTTGGGAACATGCTGTGGACGAGGGAAAGAGAGTAAGACGTAGTGCCGAATTGGCCTGAATATAAGACAAGATTTTTGTTCTAAAAAAAATAGTGATTTAAAAAGGGGGAGGGGTTGTGGTATTTTCGCAGAATAGACTAAATAGTGCCAAAATAATGTTCTTACTTAAAGGAGTACACTTTTTTGAACATTAAGGCCATTTTCTGAGTGGTCTGCAATGTTTTAGAGTCCCCCTCACCATTTATTTCATGTTTGCTGCAGTCTCTGTTATTTGGCTGATTTGGATTTTATCTCAACCAGCTTTAGAATGGCTGTCTATGAGCACCTGCAACTCTGTTCTTAAAATAACCTTAAAAATTTGTTTTCGAAAGTCTACAGCTCACAAAGTGGTTAGGTGTGTTCACCAGCTGTCCCTAACAAGTTTCAAGGCGAAATATGGCTTCTGTCCTTTTTTAATTGCCATTTTGTGAAAGAAAGTGAAAGTGAAAGTGAAACTTAATTTACAAATTGCTACATAAAACACACATAAAACACGACAGATGCCATATTTCGCTACAAAAATTGTTAAGGAACACCAGTGAATACTGCTGAACACTTGGTGAGTTGCATATTCTTGAAAACAGATGTTAAAGGTGATTTTAAGAACAGAGTTGCAGGTGCCCATAGACGGCCATTCTAAAGCTGGTTGAGATCAAATCCAAATCAGCCAAATAACAGAGACTGCAGCAAACGTGAAATAAACGGTGAGGGGGACTCTAAAACATTGCAGACCACTCAGAAAATGGCCTTAATGTTAAAAAAAGTGGACTTCTCCTTTAACCTGAATGAATCAGGCACTATCCTTCACAACAATGCCACAACACTAAATAATAGAGAAGTCACAAGATTGTTTTGTCCACATCAAGGGTGCGTTTCTCGAAAGCGTAGTTAGCCAATAAGTAACTTGGGTAGTTGCCAATGGTAAATTAAATTGCAAACAACAAAGTAGCTGACAGTTGGCATCTATGGTTTCGAGAAATGCACCCCAAATTTGCAGATTCCAACCTCTTGTCGTTATGAATGTTGCACAGCGTGGTGTGGAAACTAAAGACCTTGTGGAGAAAAAACACCAGTCAATCGCAAGTCCCCATGATACGATACGATAGTCGGCCGTAGGAACAATGCATCGATACATACCAATTATTATTTAGACCCCTAGTCGTTGCTCTGCTTTTATTTGTTCGGTTTTGACAGTCTCATCAGGAAAGCTTTGGTTGTTTTCTCTGGTCACCTGACAGCACCAGTTGAAACGGACTGAAATTGCAAATTGACGAATCACCTGTAAGTTTTGGATGCTGTCGTCAGGGATTCAATAATCATCTGTGTGCACAAGAGAGCGGTGCCTGCCTGGTTGCCTAACGCCGAAGTGAGAAAAGCATCTTCGTGCTCATCGAAGAGGATTCATGGAAACTATTCTGGGAAATGTGTATCATGATTCATAAACAGCATTTTGACACAAGAAGTGTACCTATGAAACAAAATGTTGGTCTTGAAAAAACCTTTTCCCCAAAGACTGAACCTGGAAAGTCTTATATTCGGCCAACAGGCAGGTACATACATACAAAAAGATGTTATGGGGCAGGTACAGACAAGAGAGGGCACAAATGGTGATTGTGGGCATCTGAGCCACAGCTGAGAACACCATGCTCAGGCCAGTGCTCATATGTCAACAAAACAAGCACAAACAATACACAAGTCCCTAACAAAGCGCTGTGTGCCCGCCCGCCACGTCCACACGTTTCCATAGTAACTTATCAGGCCAAGGACTTATCAGGCCAATGCTTATGGCCTGCGTCACTAAATACTAGTGATCAAACACGGCCACAAGACAGATGAGCTGGCCAGTCCTTTACCTGGTGAGATCCTGTTCCTCTTGTCCTCCTTGAACCCTTGGAGGGTGTTGACGCCGCTCTGCAGCCGGCCCGACATCATGCCAAGCTTAACAGGGCAGAAGCCTGGATCTGGGAAGTGGACGAGAATAAAAAAAAACATGTTTTTTTTACTTTATTGTACCTTTATTTAACTAGGGAACAAACTCACATGTACATACAGTAGAAATCTCTTTTTCAAGTGAGCCCATGTCACATTCTGAGATGACACACAAGGTTCAAATTATACTTTAGTCCCTCTTGCTAAAAATGGTCATATGAGAATAAATTTACCATTGACACGTCTTCCATCCATTAACACAAAACACACACATTAATGACACGCTATCTGTACAATCGGTCACGCACACGCACACAGAGCGCAATAGGTAGTCAGCCTCCACAAAATAATAGAACAACACATCCCTCAACAACAACAACAGCAATGCATGAAGACAACTTCTCCACACCACATACCTCCAGCACTCAGGTCGACCGGATTTAGGATAGCCAGGGATGTGGATCCATCCTGCTTTCTCCTCTCAAACTCCAGCTGTGCAGGGAAACACACAAAGACAGACACATGCTCGGCTGCCGTATATGGGACATAATACCAATGAACTCAGTTACGCGGTAATAAATACATAACGAAATAAGAGGTGTGCAAATAAAAAAATAATTGCAAGCCTAACTGCAGACAAATAACAGCATGCCAAGAAATCAAACATTTGGAAACACAGGTTTAATAGATGTAATACCATAATCATAAAATTCACACCATGCTGCTCATTTCCAACTCGTGCTCAGTAATTTCAGTGGAAGCAAATTATACATCTCTAAGCACTAAAATCTGAGAGAACGCATGCATGCACGCACACACTACATTTCCCAAGACAACCTTACATGTTGTTATCCATGTTCTACATATGTGATATAGTTGAGACAGGTTTATCCCAGCTAGCTTTTCCATCATGCTTTCAAGTGTTCCAAGACTTGCTTCCCATAAGATTTTGCCCGATTCTGCCACTTTAGGCACCTCACAGTAATACTACACAGTATGGTGCTACAGGATCTGAAGTGTTTGGGTTGGATTACAGAATGCACATCCACCTGCTGCTCTTAGTTTGAGTTTGTCGAGAGTAGACAAAGCTTCTTACCTCCTTGTTTCACGACACAGTATCGTGACTGTGTATCGTAATTTCTCGGTTCAATATAATATTGTTACAGCCCTAGTAGCCTCTTATAGCCTAATCTACCTGTAAACTATCCATTTTTATTCAAAATATTGTGAGGAAAAAAGCTAATTAATTAATTTTTAAGAAGATACATTTAAAAAATCGTGGGGTGTATCGAACCATAGGCCAAAAACCGTGATACGAACCAAATCGTGAGTTGAGTTTACTGTATCGTTACGTCCCTATACACCACGTACCTCCACCTGCAGCTCTCGGTTGGAGAGTTTATGTCCCGACTCCTCGATGATCTTGCGGATCTCCTGCAGATCCTTCTCCGCCTGAGAGACCGCTTTCTGCACCTCATCCTTGGAATCTTTGTCATGCCTGAAGTAGGTTGATTATGAAGAGTTTCGTTATACAATGATGCAGGCACCATTTTATTACTTCTGCATTTTATCATTGGAAATAACTGTTCAAACATGTGCAAATTCTTGCCATACAAATATTTTGAGAACGTACTTTTTAAACCCATACAAAATGCATTTTGCAATGCAATACAATGGAATGCCCAATTAAAAAATGTGTATTTCCCAAAACCAAATATGATAAACCATATACGTAATTTTGGGTCAAAGACGAAACAGGGTTTTCAGGACTTCAAAAAATAAAACTGTTCCCTGACACCATTCTTCAACTTTTTTGGGTACATTGGAGTGTAGAGTGATTAAGTTTATTATTTTCTGTTCAGAAAATAGTAAGGAACATGCAGTTTTACCCCATTTTAACCCATACAATGTCATTCAGTGTAATACGGTGTTAAACAGTTGATAATGCAAAAAACATATAGATGACGTTAAAAAACTGAAATAAGCTACATAACATAGTAAAGGGCTATATTTAAGGCCTTCGTCAAACATTTCTAGTAATAGGCTACAACTTAGGCCTAAAACAATAAAAAAAGAAAATGTTGTCTGTTAACCTGCATATTTTGGGGATTGTGACTTAGGGTGTTCTGATAATTCATGTAACTTCCAAAATCCCAGAATCTACCCAGTAATATGGTTGCTACATGGTAATAACAAGGTTATAATGGAAATAACAATAAAAGTCAAAATTTCAAGTAGTATCATCATATTATTGTATCTTATAGTAATATTGCAACTTATATTGCCGTTTTGATTCTTAATATACAACTATGAACTGATGACACTGAATGAAATGGCCCTTACACTGCATGTCACTGGATGACATCTCTTACACTGAAGGACGACCAAATACTTTTCACCTTATTTTTACCTTTTTACAAGCACACAGTCACCTACATGAAACAATGACTTTGACCCACTATGTTTGCTATGCCTATTTAGAAAATATGCTTGTTTGGATGAATATCTGAGTATAAAAGTATTTTTTGACATTTCACTGAATGACATCTGTTTTTGTGGACGCTGTTACCACAAGATAAAAATACAGAATTTTCGACTATTGAAGAACAAGACTCTCCCTTTGCATCATCACTTAAGGGGTCCCTATGGGTCCTTTTGATGATGTCACATATTGTTGTGTCACTATCACTTTTTATTATGATTTAAAAGCACCATGTTGATCTTATTACACTGAATGATATCTAAGGAATTGAAAATCCGGACAAAAGTCCCCAGATGATTTGAATATCAAAACAAAATGGTAATGAAACCTGCTTTTAATACAATAACAAGAACAATTCTAGAATTATGCCCAGAGAGTGAAAAAAGAATTTTGTTCGTCATTTTGCATAATTATTCAAGGATGTTTTGATGATTTTTAAGTTCGGACCATTACACTGAATGACATTTTTGCACTTTATGAGATTATTTCACACATACATTGACAATTATTTTTCTTTAAATGTTACTGGAATGAGAAACCAGACTATGCTGTTTATCAGCATAACATTCAAAATTCATTAATTTACTTTTTTGATAGTTAAATGAGTGCGGAACAAAAAAAATGCACGTCTCGTCTTTGACCCTTTTGCAATGAAGCTCTTCAAATATACAACTGCTCATTATGGTCAAATGTAGTTAGTTTTGTCTGAATGAGACTTACACAACAAAGGGAGGGAGAGGGAGACAAAAGGTCATGATGTTCAAATGAGGATAATTGTAGTGTGCCAGTAACACGTGTTCTCCAACGCTACATCTAACATGAAAACCACTTTCAAGATTCTTCCAACTCTACTTTCTAACAAGAAAACCACTTTCAAGATTCCAATCTTGGCTTTATAAGTTGGAGGTTGCCCAAGGTCAAAGGCACTTCAAAACAGATGCTTTCTGGGTAAACCGCTCACTTTTCAAGGATACCACTTAGTCCTGGTGTTGAAAAGTATGCTGGGCAGATGGCACGCAAGACCAAAAATGCTCATAGCGAATCCTTTCTTTCTCTCTCTCTCCCAGATTCAATCCCATGGCAGCTCAATGCTGCCTTATTCAGTATTGAAAAGCTATGGGGGGAAGACAGCGCAAGTCCGCCTATATTCCTCACTTCCACACACATACCTACATGACATCACACCCTCATATACCATCACATTCTCAGCTGAGCTTGTAGATTAGATGGGCCTAGCTTCACAGACGTAGCACACATTCTAACTTTATTATGCAGACTTTTAAACAGAGAAAAGTGAAGTGACGCCCATCAGTTTAGAAGGTGCAGGATTCAGTTGCGGTTTCTGTACAAAAAGTGTGCGGATGTTGTACAGAAACAGAGAAAATGTAAAAGTAGACATACTCTTACACTGTATGACCTGATCAGGTGCAGTGGAATAACTAGTATAGAAACTATGTGTATAATAATCATGTAATCACATCACTGAGACTACCTCTACACCACTGTGTTTAAACTAAATACATAGGAGAAGTCATGGAGGACATGTCTGCATCACTATTAAGAGTTGTAATTAGGCCCTGCCGTAGCCAAAACGGCAGGGCACTCGTCTACCACCTGGCTGACCCGGGTTCGATTCCCGGCCCGGATCCTTGGCCGGCCTTCCCCGTCTCTCTTTCCCCACTCACTTCCTGTCACCACCTTCACTGTCCTATCATAAATAAAGTTAAAAAAAACTTGTAATTAAGTCTTGGGCACCTTGCAGCCGCTTTGTTGAGTCCGCCGGAGGACCTGGCTGGGTCTCCAGTGTCCATGGGTGTGGAGCCATCTCGGCTTTGGTCCTGGCTCGAACCTCCTTCCCCATCCCCTGCCTCTCGACCACCATTGCTGTCCAAGTCTGCCATGAACTCTATGCTCTGCTTCAGGCTATCAAGCCTTTCCTGCAAGACCATATTCACCAGCTTGTCAAAAATAAAAAAACTCAGGAAAAGGAACTTGATGTCTACACAGTAGACAGCTACATTTCAAAGCCATTTATTATACAGTGCTGCTACATTTTTTGTAGCAGTGCCATCTGCTGTCTCAAAAATGCCACTGTAGGCTAGTTTTTACAAGTGGGCACGCTCTCTTGTTGGTATGGCATTCACATTTGAATTTACTGCAATTTTGTACCTCATGACCAGGCACGTGCACAGCATAGTTGCCCACGGTGCCCGAGCAATGGCCCTTTTGCCCACATTGGCTGATATTGCCCTTCCAAGGGAGGGGAAAATAATATGGCAATTATAATTTCATATTTCAATATCATTTGATTTCTTTATAATTCATAATTTTGATTGAAGTTTTGTACAATAAAGACTTAAGTCAGTCATACAAATTCATCAGACCCGTCGAGAATGGGCACGAGCGATGTGAGGTATACGCAACAACTCCGGTGGGGAGGGAGAAGGCACGCGACAGGCGCTTGAGCGCCTATAAGAGACACGAAAGATTTTGAAGATGCCTGGGTGTCGGCTAGAGCCCTACACACAGTCTACATATACATCACAATCAACCTCTCTAATACAATGTTGAGTTTAGAACTTTTAGTTATCATACATCTGACAGCCAGCCAGCGCCACGTTTAGGTAGCAAAAAAACCCGACAGCCAGCTGTAGATATGCCTCGGAAAAATAGGCTAAGATTTCATGTTTCAACTGATTTGCTTTGCAATTCGTATTTTTGATTGAAGCTTCCTAAATTAAGTTTAAGTTTTCAAATTCAGATTCACCTGCACCTCGAGAGATAGGCAAAGGGAGGGGCAGCATAAGCGTTGCGGGGGGCACGCGCAGCTCTACATGGGAGGGAGGGGGGAGCAAGCATGCGACCAGGGCAGAGACGCAAAATATGTCGAAGATGTCGTGGGAGTAGAGCGACTGCCCTGACGGCCTGAGGTGAGCTGGAAACATAGCAGACTACACAGTATTAAACTACATGATCACAATTAATGTCTCTTAAAGCCGATCTCGAGTTTAGGACGTTTAGTGATCCTAAATAGCCTAATCTGACAGCCGGTGTGCCACGTTCAGATATTGGGGAAAAACGCAAGCAGTCAACGTTTTACATGGCTCAGGTTGTTTTGTGGAAGGCTAACCCAACTAAGAAACATGCAGATGACATGTCGTTTTATCAAGCAAGAGAGAACTTAAGGGGGTAGGCTAGCTAAAGGAAGCACATCTCTGCAGAGTTGGCTGCGAAAAAAATGAACAGGTGCAGGTGAGGCAGAGAATCTTTTTCAGGATTGTAGAGGTTTGATCTTGGTGAGACCGCTAGGAAAGTGCTTTTTCTTACACTGATATATTCTCCGACCCAAAGATAGCCTACTGTTTCCACTGTCAATGTCCATGTAATTGAAATAAATCCACTCCACATGATAACTGGCGTTTACTGTTCTTCTCAAGACATAGGCCTACAAAATGTGCATGAACTAACTAAAATATCTGTAATGAAAATAAAAGGTTATAAAGTCTGCGAGAAGCTCGGAGCTTCAGAGCAACAGATAAGAACTGGTCGCTCCCACGCCACGGTTCTTTGCGATCTGAAATGAAAGCCGGCTCGTCAATTCTTAAAGCGACAGTACACATTTTTAATATAGGCTACAAAAGACCCAACAAATGACCTAAACCTGTGAATTCTTATTGTTTTAGCTTTCCTATATAATATTCATCATTTTAATCATGGAATATGCCTATTAATGAAATTTCAAATTCAAATTAAATTATCTTTTTAACCATTTTTAAACTATTTCTATTTATTATTATTCTACTTTGGCTGCTACAAGGATTATAAAGATGACAGTGGGTTAATTGATTAAGCATCCTCATATTTAGCCTATTAATTTACTCATCATTTCATTTCATTTAAGATGAGGATGACTCAGAGCCACAGACCTCTGCACATAGGGCAGGTAGGCATAAGACTGATCATCTCTGTGACTGATACAGGTTTAAAAACTATCAAGGCTTTTTCTCATAATTTCATTTAATTTAGGGGCAGCCACATACCACACATGAGGAAATGTGGATCAGGAGACATTTAGGGCAGGTGGGCATAAGGCTGATCATCTCTGATATGATTAATTGTTTAAAAACTAGCATTTTATATCATATGATACGCATATTCAAGATACTATACAATAAAATAATATTAATAATTATGACAATAATATACTACTTCTACTACTACTACTAAAAATAATAATACCCATGGTGCAGTTTCCTAAAAATTCTGAAGGCCGCTCATTGTTGATGGGTTATTATTTTTTTTCTTTTGGGGGGGGGGTTTGCCCTTTCTTCAGGTTAGAGCAACTGCCCTTTGAGATTCCTGTGCACGTCCCTGCTCATGAAGGAACCAATGAATCATTGGCGGTGCAGCAGAAAAGGTTAATCCAGGCAACTCCAAGTTGACAAAGAGGAAGGGATTTAAAATGCCTTAATGTATGGCTAAATCATGATTAGAAGAGCCAACATGTTTCGACCTTCAGGGCCTAGTCTCTAGACCAGGGATGGGCAACTGGAGGCCACATGCGGCCCACCTCCACACTGAGTGAGGCCCGTAGACAAACACAATTTTATTTAGTGCCAGCATTACAGTAAACGTGAGTATTTTGCTCTTTCTTTAAAACTAAATATTTTGTCCTGATTGTTTATCAAGGACATCATGTTAGAATGCCATGCTTTAATAAACATTCAGCTATAAATTTACAACAAAAAGTTTATTTTGTAGCTTCTCTCGTGGTTAAAGTGCGTGGTCACGTGGCCCTCTGATGGTGGCCATAAAATGTGTTGGCCCTTTTTATCAAGAAATTTGCCCATCCCTGTTCTGGACAAAGGTGCATCACCTCACCTATATAGTGACATCAGGGTCATGCGAATCACAAGAGCTGTTGGTCATATTGTATAAACTGAGGTCTTACCGGACTTAAAATCTTGAGGCCCGAGTGGAGTAGCTTCTTGGCTGCCCTGTAGTAGATGGTGTCAGGCTTGTTGTAGTTCATGGCATTCTCACACATCAGCTTGAAATCAGCCTATGCAGTACAAAAAAAACACACAATATGACAAACTAAGTACGTATGAAAGATCTTTCCCGTAAACACATACGAAATACATTACAGAATGAGCAATCTACTTCTCAATCAGAATAAAAGTTGTTGCCATTAACAGCTGCCATTTTACCTCTTAGGTGGTCATCATTATAGAAAAAAATGTTTGACCTCTTAACATTGGAATATTGTGTTCATAAGTCAATGGGACCCGGATCTCTTTAGAGATTCCACGGCACACAAGTAAAATAAAAGCGTATAAATTAAAATTGTAAACTTTCACTAAAATAACTAGGACATGGTTGATAATAGATTTTCTCAATCCATTCTCATGTCACTCAACTAATAAACTCAAAGCAACAATGCACAGGGAGAGCTTGTACCTTTCACGAGTGGATTATAGATTTAAGTTAAGACATGGTAACGACACTTATAATAGGAGTTCTGCATGAAAAGTTGAATGGTGTGTGTGTGTTGATTCCCCTCCATTTTTGGCAATATTGAGCAATATTAACCGCAGTAAAGCCGCAGAAGACATGTGTACCTTCAACTCTACTAACGACTGGTAATATTCCCTCTTGACCTTCTCCTTCATGGTGCTGAAGTCCATGGGCCTGCGGATGACCATGGTGTAGCCGGGGGCGATGAGATCAGTCACGGGGAAACAGAAAAAGGCATTGGGGTCTTTCCTACAGGAAGACACAAAGGTGTAGGTTGACTTAGCAGTGTTGTAAATAATCCACCTCCAATCTATATTTGATTTCAATTTATGTGGTGAGGGACACAAAGTTGTGCCATTCGGCTCCTTGTTCCTCTACAAACCTTTGTAGCTGCCGGATGAGTTGGCTGAGGGCTTCCTGTAAAGGAGTTTGGGGCTTTTCTGTTTGATTGAAAGAAACAAAGAAACAAAAAACAAAAAAACACCATAACGAAATCATAATGTAGGACATAGACATGTAGCAGACAGAAAATGTATTTCATTTCAGAGAGGGTCCCTATTTGAGAAGAAATGGGCCCAACTACCTTCTATCTTTGCCAAAGAGGATATGGGTTTGTCCTGGGACATGTCAGATCGCATAGAAGCCCTGCTGTCTTCCCAATCAGCACCCACAGGGTCTTGTCCTTTCCTCTTTTTGGTCATCTGCGAAGTAATGCAAATGTTACTTAGGGTGTAACATCACTGATGGACTTGAGTTCTGTACTTAGCTCGTAAATAAACAAGACTAATTTAATTAATCGTTCACCGGACCTTTCTCCTTTTATCGTCAATGGGTGATCCGGGGTTGCTTCTGTCTCGATCGTCCTTCTTTTTCTTCTTCTTCTTTTTATCTTTATGCGGCGTAGTGTAATCCACAGACTCTTCGAAGACGTTTTCCACGCTACCACCTCCCGTAGTCACTTCATTCCCCGCCACCTTCAAAACGAGTTTCAATGGTCTCTCGCCGTATTCTGAGGGGGAATGGTTTCAACAATAATACAGGGTTAGTTAGCCGCTGCGCTCCGACTTACAATACACAAACTACCAGCCGCGCATTAAATGTAAGGTGACACAATATGAATAAACTAACAAACGCAAAATAGACAGCAGCACTACTTGTCTTCCCAGGAGCAGCATTAGAGCTCTATGCTTGTAAATGGACAAATTGTGGAAGTTAGCACAGAATGCTAATTGAACCAGCTACATCGTAACGATTAGCCATTGGGCCATGCATATTCATTTTCGTAGATTCTATAGTGTATGGTCAAAATCACAATATTACAGGTACATAGTGGGATATAAATAACACTATGGTAAACACACGACGTAAAAGAAGCATTCACCGAGAGCAGAAACACCGGCTGTTAGCTGGCCACCAAAAATGCTGATAGCGATGGATAACGCGCTGTTATAACTTCAGCTGACCATGACAGATGGCTCGCGCACGCTCCCGAGGCAGCCGCGCCAAGCGCACAATGGTCATATTGGAAGTGTTCAAACTATTAAACTTTAAAATGTAAACCCCAGCTTATATCCAGGTCAGTGGCGGCCGCTGTACCGACGAACGCACGTTAGCTAAGCAATACTACATCTAGGTGTATAAATACGCATATACAGAGTCTTGCATTTGCTAGAAAAGTCTTCTGCACGACCTTACCGTCGTATGTGTGTTTCTCTGATTTATGTTTTTTGTGCTTCTTGCCCATACTTTTTCACTATTACAGCCAAGGCAGGACAGTCTGCTAGACTGGTCTGTTCTTTGTTTTGTTCCAGGATGAACAATCGATTCCATGATACATCAATAGAAGAAACGCCATAGAGTTTTATGCAGCGCCCCTGGTGGTTGGAGTGTGAAGATAAAAGTTATCCTATGTCTGTCAATGGACCATCCTGTATAATCATCAACCCTCTCTTTTATGTAATTGTTGGTGAATATGTTGTATTCTTACAGGAAAAACACTAATCATATTTTACAGATGTGTAAATACGATCATGGGGTTGTTTCTGTCGGTGGTTGTCTAAAACAAGGCAGGCAGTCGATTTTGGATCGATAACAATTTAAGCAAAATGTTGACTCCAAATGACTGTTGACTCCTAAATTTTTAATGTTTATTCTAAGTGGAATATAGGCTATTTTATTGGCGGCGACATGGAATTATTCCTTGACTGTAGTGTAGGCCATCTACCTCTAGGAGGCATAATGGCATTGCTTTTAAAATGTGCATCGCATCGTAAACTGATGATGCATGTCCTGGGCCCTGTTGAGGAAATCAAAGGCCACCTCACTTATTTTGTTCTAGAAATGTCTGGTCACTTTTGTTTGGTGTCCTAGTTTTAACCTAGGCCTACATGAAAGTCTGCAGAGAATTGCCAGTCGAACAAATTGGATTTACAGTTTCTTTGCAATGATTTTTTTTTTTCTGTATAATCTTTTCACCCCAGAGAGAGAGAGCCTTTGAAGAAATCTATGATAAATCCTTGTCATTTCAGACCATGCGGCACACGGTGCTATGTTCTCTATTGACAACAGAAACACTAACTGGCTTTGTGGAGGCCGGGACTAACAGCAGGAGGACCTGGCTCAATAGACAAAAAAAACATCGGTTCCTGTCTCTTGTCCTCTTCAAACCTGATATGCTCTGTTAAATCGGTACACATTGTTGGGCCCGATGAATGACAGATGTTTTATTCATGCACAAAAAAGATAGTGAGCATTCTTTTGAAGCGCATTCCAGGTTTTATGAAGAGGTGAGGGATGAGGGGGCCACAGATCCAGCTCTCATATTCAACATTTTTTGGAACGAAAAGAAAAGAGACAGACTCTCACTCTGTCATTCCTGCCATTCCTCCTCTCATATGCTCCGACTGTTTTCCAGCAGAATGATAGCTCTGTTTAATGTATCACATTTCAGCCATGCCAAGAAGCATCCATCTGCATGCCAGCACAGACACATTCTTTTGCATATTTTTTTTTCTTCTTTTAAAAACGGGGACCCACAAATGGTAACAAAAACATAATAATCCTCATTCCCATATTTCTGCAAGCCTAATTTTAAAGTAATCACATTCACTTTTTTTTTACATCTAGCAGTAAATATTCAAACAAAGTATCGCGTCTGGAACCCACTATAAAGTACAAAAGGCCTCTTGTTTAAAAAAAAAAAAGGTTGGTTGGGTCTGAGGCACAGTATGATTTACGTTCCTGTCATATGGAGAGCCTTTAGATCTGCTTCATCTCAAACTCGTAACTGTCTGTGTCTGGTGCTCGTGGACTACACATAGTACGGGGGCCTTTCATCAGCTAAATGAGGAATCTGTTATCTGTCAGGACTCTGGAGCTGGTACTGTATTCCACGCCATCACACGGCTTGAAAGCATCCATATTTACTTTAGCCCCAGTATGGACATTTTCAAAACATCACAAGCTGCCAGGATAGATTTGTGAGGATTTCAGCTCGTTCTCTCTCTCATCATCAAGCAGCCCAAAACTAACAATACCACACATTGGGCTGCTGCTAATTTTTAGAGACATTTTCACAATATTTCTTTTGCAGGAATGTGCAGTATATCAGTCGGTTCCTTTGAGTTGCAATCACAAGATGACATACAGGGAGAGCAGAGTTCACTTTGTGTAAATGATGAAATTAAACCTTTGGATGTTGGAATGATGTGAATATGAATAATACTTTTTAAAAATCCAGTTTCCCTGTTCTGTTTTCTATCAGTGTTCACCACTCAAGCTATACAGGGCAGTCATTGGTAAGTGGTTAGAGCGTCAGACTTGTAGCCCAAAAGTTGCCGGTTGGACTGGGGGTAGTAATTAACCAGTGCTCTCCCCCATCCTCCTCCATGACTGAGGTACCCTGAGCATGGTACCGTCCCACCGCACTGCTCCCTTGGGGCGCCATTGGGGGCTGCCCCCTTGCACGTCTGAGGCATAAATGCATTTTTATTGTGTGCAGTGTGCAGCGAACACTTGTGTGCTGTGGAGTGCTGTGTCACAATGACAATGGGAGTTGGAGTTTCCCAGTTGGGCTTTCACTTACACAGTGTAACTGCAAACACCCTTGTGCAACTACTGTGGTTCGCATCTGTGTTAGGCCTTGCAATATAAGCTACCATCAGAGGGAGTAGAGAGAGAGAGGTTCCATTGGCCCATTGTTTCCTGGTTCTATTATGGCCCCCCTTAGGCAGACCTAGGCAGACCTAAGGACTGTTCTATTCATTGTAGGAGCATTATGACACGGCCCTTTAGGCAGACCGGAACCTGGTCGCGTTAGGTGCCCATAGAAACCTATTATGTTGGCATATCTCTATACTTAAAGAATCTCTGCTACCATCTCTTGCAAAAGTGGTCATCCCTAGATCATCAGGAATTTTCTGCTCTGTCATTGCCTATTCACGTCTTGTGCTGCGCTGCCAATAAACAATGAGAAAGCCCTAAGGAAACAGCTGACCCTACGAAATCATTATAGCACTCCC
Source organism: Engraulis encrasicolus (assembly GCF_034702125.1). Classification (NCBI taxonomy): domain Eukaryota; kingdom Metazoa; phylum Chordata; class Actinopteri; order Clupeiformes; family Engraulidae; genus Engraulis; species Engraulis encrasicolus. Next base: position 31,454,025 of record NC_085878.1, read on the forward strand.
ACAGTGCTTTGCAGGGCTGGTGCTAGGCATTGGCAGACCGGGAGGGTACCGATGTTCCCCGGGTCCTATGTTCCCTGGGTCCTATGTTCCCCTGTCTTTGTATGGGACCGGGGAACTTAGGACCCTTTTTTATAAAAAAGGGTTCTATGTTCCCTGCATTGTATGTTTCAGAGTTTTCAAATTGTGCCCTTCCCAAAACCATCCCTAAACCTAACCTGTCAGGAAAACCTCAACCTGCGCTTTGCCATGCGGCAGCAGTCTACTTGGAAGCAGCGGGGAACATAGAACCCTTTTTTGAAAAAAAAGGGTCCTAAGTTCCCCGCATTGTATGTTTCCGAGTTTTCAAATTGTGCCCTTCCCAAAACCATTCCTAAACCTAACATGTAATGCAATGTTTCTGAGTTGTACATTTGTGCCCTGACCAAAACTATCCCTAAACCTAACCTGTCAGAGGTGCAACAACAACCTGCGCTTTGCCATGCGGCAGTCTACTTGGAAGCAGCGGAGAACATAGAACCCTTTTCTGAAAAAAGGGTCCTAAGTTCCCCCGTTTGCAGGGAACATAGGACCCGGGGAACATAGGACCTGGGGAACATATGGGATGACCCCGGCAGACCAGGTGTCTTGGGGGAGCCAAGTCCCACAGAATTAGAACATTAAGCGAAATAAAGCATTAAGCTTTGACAATTATTATTAATGAGCACTCAGAACACATGTAGGTAGTAGATCATCTGTGTTCTATCAGATGTATGACACTATGTTTACAGATGCCAATTTTCTAATTCCACCAGAAGCAAAGAGGGGTGCTCCCCTAGGGCACCAAATTGACTAGAACCGGCCCTGGTGCTTAGTATTCCCCTCGGTGCCAATTTGATCCCAAAGTTTTACTACGCACATTGCCCATCTGAATTAGTCCGATCCCATGATAGGCCAACACTGACGTCCACAAGTGTACACTACAGTATACTACAGTGTGTACAGCACAGCTCTCCTCCTCTATAGCCCTGATGAGGCTACAGGAATGATCCATCTGTTTCACTTCAACAGACTACTCAGCACACGCTTTGGAAGTCCATGGCCATCTCAGGATTAAAAGGAGATCAGTTACACCAAACAAGCCTAACAAATGGCAGATGTAGTGAAATTCATTATCCCCTGTCAAAACAGAAGGGTTGAAGGGACCCAGAGTCTGACCCTCTCTCTCTCTCTCTCTCTCTCTCTCTCTCTCTCTCTCTCTCTCTCTCTCTCTCTCTCTCTCTCTCTCTCTCTCTCTCTGTGTTGGACACATGAAAGCCACATCCCATCCCATCGGAACCATGGGAACCTGCTTGCCTCATTGTGGGCAGTGTGGAATCGGAATTTTGTCTCGGCGTACAAGGAGAACAAAACACTAACATATACCCCAGAGGAAACTGTTAGCCTGCCCGGCCCGCCTGCTGCCTGTCTAACACATGGGCCACTCCAAACCAGCCCAACGTGGAGCTGTCCCCAAAGCCACCATAGTTGCCTTTTTATGGGGCATTCACTGAAACATTGCATTGAACCGAATGGAATGGAATTGAGCCGAACCTGAATTAAGTTCCAACTGAAACAACCAATTTCTAACACAACGGTGTGCGCATAGCTGGCATATTGCTTTGTGTTGCGAACCTAAAGAATCTCTTTTCAGCAAGTTCCTGTTATACTTTTCGTCTTTTTCTGTGAAGTGAGTGAAGATATTGTTGAGCAGAAAGCTCTGGTGGCGGTGTACACTGCCAATCACCCAGGGTACTCTCTCTCTTAAGTGACAAATGAGCAGGAAATCCTTTTGAAAACTGCTTTTAGAGACGGGCTTCGTGTTTAGCCGGTTACCAGACAAGTCATCAAAGGACTGATGGAGAGGAGCCAGTCACTCTGTGCCATGATGCCTCAAGGCTGTCGTCGTCGCAGCCTGTCATCCTGATATCTCAGTCACCCCTTGAGAAAGAGAGAGACAAGGAGTGGGAGAATGAGCCGACAAGCAGCTGGCTCTGCCCGACACTCAATGCAGCAGCTGCTCAATGCCTGCTTTATATCCACTGACATCCACTGACAATGTGTTGTTCGAAATACAATTCCCATCATGCAAAGCGTTTGTCTCGCAGGCCTTAAGCTTAAGCACAATGATTTCAATACAGTCATGGCGTGGGGGGGGTGAGTGGCTGGGAGCAGGGCCGGTGCTAGGTATAGGCAGACTAGGTGGTCGTCTAGGGCGCCAAATGTCCTGGGGGCCACCAAGGCCCACAGAATTACAATATAAGCTAAATAAACCATTTAACTACACATTTAATGGGCACTCACTCATGGTACTAGATCAGCTGTGCTCAATCAGATGTATGACACCATGTTTACATATGCCAATGTCAAATTCCACAAAAAGGAAAGATTGGTGCACGCCTAGGCCACCAAATTGCCTAGAACCGGCCCTGGTTGGCAGTGCACTTGTCTGTGTGGCTCAGGCCTTTCCTGTGCTGTGCGTAACAGCAGGGTGGTTATTTTTGCGAGAGATGCAAACGCTCCTTGGCAGCACAGGTGTCACTCACGTCTCACGTCACCTCCTACGCACAAGAAGCGAGACGGAGGAGAGTCGATGTTTGAAGTGCCACGCGAAGACGTTTTGAAGTGCAACCACCATTAGGCAGTTGCCATTTCCGATAGTCGAGCTCGCCGACGCCACACTCTGATCCAATTACTGTAATGTATATTTCATCAGGCCTCATGTATTGTTTTTGTAGTTTAACGTTGGGCCCCCCCTCAGTGTCTTCTGTCCTCTGTTGTAAGGTGCTTAATGTATTATTCCGTTTTTAAGAGCTCTATTAGAATAACTATAGAAGTTTTTTTTTCTCTTTTTTTATTCATCCTTTTTTTATCTCGTATAGAGCACTGTGATGTGTGACTCTGTAGGGGAGATTCACTGGCTATGGATGTGTGTGTGTGCGCGTGTGTGGATGCGTGTATGATGCTGAAATGAAGCAGCGGGTGGGGTTTGTGTGTGTGTGTGTGTGTGTGTGTGTGTGTGTGTGTGTGTGTGTGTGTGTGTGTGTGTGTGTGTGTGTGTGTGTGTGTGTGTGTGTGTGTGTGTGTGTGTGTGTGTGTGTGTGTGTGTGTGTGTGTGTGTGTGTGTGTGTGTGTGTTCACACACATGTGTGTGTGTTCACACACATGTGTGTGTGTAAATGCGTGCATGATGCTGAAATGTAGCAGCGGGTGGGGTGTGTGTGTGTGTGTGTGTGTGCGTGTACGCGCATGCGTGGGGGGTAGTGTGTGTGGAGGAGAAGGGAGGTGTGGTGTGGTGGGTGGGCTTGATATCTGTCGCTTGAGGCCTTTCTTCTCCATAAGCCTCAGAAGACAGTGGTCCTGGGGTAGAGGGAGAACCCACAGGAGACCGACCGCCTGTTCAAAGCCAGCACACGCTTGGTGACGGTCCTCAGTCAGATTTCTAAGCTGTTTGAAAAGTTCACAAACTGTGACGCCGGCACAGGGAAATGGTCTTTGCACAGAGAACAGTTTGACAAGATGCAGAGTTTGGTTTCTCTCTGAGTTTATCATCTTGCGAAGGGAGGGAGGGAGGGAGGGAGAGAGAAGGGGGTAGCATGCAAGAGGATCGTGATGTGAGGGATGACAATGACCTCGCTGACATGGCGGCGTCCTGTGAAACATCAACGTTCTGGAACAATTTGAACTCAAACACAAAGCCAGAGATCCTTATGAAAGATAGCCTAGCATGCTCATCCGGCTTTGTTCTACATGAAACGAGATCTGCTGGGCCAGGCCTGTATTCTGCAATTCTGTAACCACAACAATAGCTATAGGCCTACCTACTATGTCTTTGTAAAAATCGTCTTCCCATGGCACAGTTCACATAGTATCGTCTAGAGCTACATTTCCACCAACATGGATACAAAAACCTGTTTGAGTAGGCTATCTGTAGCCTATGAAGAGTGATTTAGGGGCTATTCTCATATACGCGGCCGTTTAACGGACATCATGCGACGCACCCCCCTGTGTTGACGGAATGCTTCTTTCAGTGCACATCCAGGGGCGTGACACTGTAAACTAAACGGGGATATCTCTTTTTGTCTTTCTACGTGTGTATATCGATTAAGAAAGCTAACTAGCAATAGTAACATCAAAGTCTCTCTCTCTCTCTCGCCCTCTGTGGGCAGTGGGCTGGGTTCACACATTTGCGCCTGTGTTGGTTTGTTTTTTGTTCCCTAATTCATTAATTTATTACTTTTTAAATTTTTGTGAATATGATAATTTCTGTAAATAAACATTCCCTAGACACACTTTTTGTCACAAAATGTTACAGACTCGAGAGTCAATGCTATTAGTAATTATGTCTGGACACATGGAACGGAGAAGAAGTTGGTGGTGGAGCCAGGGCCGCTGACAACTTTTGCTGGGCCCAGAACAAAGTCTTCTGAAAGGGCCCCCCATTCAATACATACAGTACAATATAATGGGGACCCAATTTTGGGCCCCCTATCTACCTGGGCCCGGGAAAAATGACTCCCCCCCCCAGCCCCCCCGTAGGCTTTCCTGGGTGTAGGTATAGGAGGGGGCAGGCTTAGCGTCACCTGACAGTGAGCAGACACCGTGCACACTCCTGTATTCTTTTGAAGTGCCGCGACATCCGCAGATAAAATAAAATGAGCATCTGCTACCAGCCAGCCATGCAGGTTAAACAGTGTGGGCTGTAACCCCCCCAACCTGTACACACCTCTGCACACCCCACCCCCTCTAATTCAACTTCCTCTATTTTGTTTTTTTTGGTCTTTTTGACTACATCTACGATAGGACAGTGAAGGTGGCGATAGGAAGCAAGTGGGGAGAGAGAGAGACGGGAAAGGGCTGGCAAAGGACCCAGGCCAGGAATCGAACCCGGGCCAGCCGCATGGCAGACGAGTGCCCTACCGTTTGCCCACGGCAGGGCCCAACTTCCTGGTGGATGGTGGTGGATGCGCTATTAGACAAAAGTCCTTCATACAACTTTGGTCTTTTTTCCTCTCCTTAATGGGAGTGCGCTATAGGTTGATTCTGGAAAGCACTGCAATGAAACTGAAATCTGGACATCAACCTCGACTCTCAGAGAATATCTGGGAGCATCCAAATAAGAGATAGGATGTATTTGCTAACAGTCATATCCTGTTGCGATTTCCATCTCCCGATTAATTGATGATGTGACAACGTGTCAGTCTTTTGATAATGCAATTAATCTTCTATTTCACATTCCTTCTCCTCTCCTCTCTAGTTATGAGTCTGTTTTTAACAAGGGGGTGGTCTCCGAGTCCCAAGTCTGTTTTTAATCTGCCCGCTCCTCCTGACATCTGATCTGCAGAGAGCTGGAAGCCCCCATGCACCACCCCCCTTGAAAACGATACGTTCCATCCTGCATTATCCGTGATGGCAGGACTCCAATTAGTCCATTTTGGTCAGCTGGACCACGGTGGGAATATAGCAGCGTGCTGGTGCATGCACACACAGGCCGTCTTCCCAACCAGTGTTAAAGCCAGCCGGCCCGAAGAGGCCCATGTGAAATCATCAAACTGTGGTATTTGGTTGGAATGAAAGAAACACATGGCTATGATGTGTCCTAGCCCATGCAGGCAGTGTGCTGGGGGAGTGTCTAACGTGTCCTAGCCCAGGCTTTATGCTGGGGCAGTGTCTATGATGTGTGTCCTATAGCCGTTGTGTTTGGGGGAGTGGTGCGAAGACTTAGTGGGAGGGGTGCCATGGTAATTATCTCCATCTCCATAGCGGCAGTTGCCCAGTGGTGCACCTAATTACAGACCATGCCATGCCATCGTATCCTCTGGGCTCGGCCTGTAATGCCTGTCGTCATGTTGCTAGATCCCTATCAGGTGTCTCTGCTGGACATTCCATAGGTATGCATGGATGGATCGCTTCTATTATTTTGCCTGGTAGTTTCATCTGCTTTGTGTGCAGCGTGTGACTTTGGATCTTGTGACTCATGAAAGGTGTGTGTGTGTGTGTGTGTGTGTGTGTGTGTGTGTGTGTGTGTGTGTGTGTGTGTGTGTGTGTGTGTGTGTGTGTGTGTGTGTGTGTGTGTGTGTGTGTGAAGCACGTGACCGAGCTGGGCCATCTCATCCTCCTCCTCCTCCTCCTCCTCCTCCTCCTCCTCCTCCTCCTCCTCCTCCTCCTCCACCTTGCGCCTCCTCCTCCTCCTTGTCCTCCTCTCCTCTCGTCTCCCTCCTCCTCTTCTTCCTCGTGCCTCCTCTTCCTGCTCCTCCACCTTCTCTTCCTCCTCTTCTTCCTCCTCCTCCTCTTCCATCTCATCCTCCTGCGCCAGGTCCTTGCGCCTCCTCCTCCTCCTCCTCCTCCTCCCATCCCGTCTCCTGCATCAATCTGGCAAACAGCGAGCGCTGATCTGCAAAGGGGACGACGACGAGGGGAGCAGTGGCTTCAAAGCGTCTCTGTAATCTGCAGGAACATCACAGGGCTCTGAGAAAGTGACTGTCTCCCAGACACCCGCCCCACTAAGAGGCCGAGAGACAGACTAATGAAAGGCAGATAAAGGGGCTTGCTGGCGCTGGCAGTACTGTGCGTGAAAAAGAGAAAAGAATGAAAGAAAGAAAGAAAGAAAGAAAAAGGGAGAGAGAGAGAGAGAGAGAGAGAGAGAGGGAGAGAGAGAGCATCAGTATATTTCTCTTTTCTGTCTGTATTCTTGTCTGGTCGCCGGTTCTTTGAAGAATCTGTAGATAAATTGTCTGTCTAGTTCTTTTAGCTGGGAATAATCTCTAAAACTAAATGCAGAACCAAGGAGCCCATGCATCGCTGGTTTGTCTCCAAATGGACAGTGTTAGTTAGGTGTGTTGGAAAACCCAAATGTCACTGTTACGCTGGCTGGAGTTGGTCTAAGCCTCATTTCAAAGTCTGTTTGATCTCTTTGCCAAAAACAGATATCTGGTGCTAATAATCTATGAATCTGTGCCACGGTCAGTTGTAGTCATCTCCCAAATACAAAGCATCTCCAGCCCAGAGCTGAACTATAAATAGACTTCAGTCTTTTTATTCCATTCGGCTCCAGATTTGCGATAACCTTTTCATTTTATACTACAAGAAAACCCCTTGATTGAGCCTTTATTGCGTAGCCCCACAATGCACGCCGTACCATCTGAGGCATTTTGTAATAGTCATTGAAAGGTTAATTACCATAGTACTATTCTACTATGACATAACACAGGGCCTTTAGTAATGCACTACGACTCTCTCCATCGCGGTAACAACACATTTATAAGGGGTTTTAAGGGGTTAACTTGTATTCAGGCTTCAAGCACGTCTATTGTTTGTTTTTCTGAAATTCTTGAGGATGGCTTGCCAGTGAAAGATTAATGTGCATGTCAACAGCTGGGCATTTATTGCAGAAAATTACACACCAAAGCAACAATCATACCATTCGAGTAACCGATTATTTTTCTGAAAAGCCAAAGAGTAACTGAGAGAAATGTCTTGGCTTAGAGGGTTTGTACGGTGTGGCTTTGGCAGACAATTGGGGCACAATGCTAATTTGGGCACCTCCACTCCCTCCCATGCACGCCTTGTAGCCAAATACTTCAACTGCAGGAAACTTAAATATAAAACAAAGTAAAAGATGAAATTACATGTTTTCTACATGCAAACTTTCAGCTCTCAGCAAATACATCAACATAAAAAAGCCAACAGATACAAGAAAAGAATATATAACAAATGTTTATCTGTCCGTTCCTTCGCTGGCAAATCGTTTACAAGGTTTATGCTTACATTTACATGAAAGAGGTCCAAAGAAGTGCTTGGAATTGGATCCATCCCGACTGGGAGAGAAAGTCAGGAATAAAGAATGGATGAAGGACTCCAAATCCAAAAGTTCTCCGCTTATGCAGTGCAGTGGAGTGTCAACCCCACACAGGGGCCTTGATAGCTTTAGCTGGGCCCGGGACAAAGTCATCTGAAAGGGGCCCCTCACCCAATACGTACATATGAAATGAGGAGTTCTGGGCCCCCTCCCTCTCTGGACCTGCAGGGTAACTGACCCCTTTATCCCCCCCTGTCAGCTTCTCTGACCCCGTACACCACCACACGTCTTTGGAGCCAAGGGACCTTTTAGCAGCTTAACCAGCCTGCCATGTTTCACTGCTTTTTGGTTAAAGAATAAGAGCAAATTTCCCCAGGGGGGTTTCTGACAAGTATCTGGACTACCGTACGCACACATGTCAAACGTTGTAATGGTTTGCAGGTCCAAGACTTTTGGCATGAGTGGCCTTGAACTGTCCAGCTCCCTGCTCAGTGTGTGTGGAGGCCTATGGGTAATTGGTGGTGATGGAAGGAAGGAAAGGACGCTAGCTCACCCAACCTTGGGTTCATTATTGAAGTTTCTGTCTCTACTCCTGCCAATTAAGGGATCTTTTTTATTTTATTTTTATTGTGGACCTGGCTAAGTCACTGCTGTTCAAAAATATGGGATATTTGAAGTGTCATCATTGCCAAGGATAAGTACATAAAATTCTGTATTTTCCTGTAATCCTGTGATTTTCACCTAAAAAAACCCAAAAAACATCTGTTTTCATTTATAATAAATAGGCCTATGTGTTGTGTTGTGTTGTGCTTGTGTTTTGTAAAACAATGCACATGTGTCCTGCCAACAGCAACACCTCGCAAACAGATGACACACTAAATTATCAGTTTAGTTTCATGATATCAGAGCCTCTCCACCATCCCTCCACATCAGCCTCAAGTCTGCTTTGTAATACCCAAACCCCTATGCTTCGAATTTGTGCTCCGTCTGTGACTGAGCAAATAAACAAGTGCAAGAGAGACGTAAACTATTTGGGTGTCAGCTGCTATTTCGCTTTTAGACTGCACACACACAGACACAGCCCTTCCCTTCATCCGCGCAAAAAGATTTAAAGGACCATTCCAGAGTAGTGTAATTACCCCGGAGTTTAATTAAAGGCCAATTTGGAATGGGAAGACTGAGAGGCAAATTAAAGACGGGTATAAAAGAGAAATGAAATGCTTAACAAGCCCAATATTGCCCTTCAAGGACACAGCTTAGCCTAAATGGCGGAGTTTTGTGGTTTGTGTTTACTATGTGTTGGCTGCGATCTTGCTTGCTCGCTTGTCTGGAGGAATATGTTCGTTGCTGCTCTACTTGAAATATGACTGATCAGTTAATTCCCTGGGCAAGGCCCAGGGTTGGACTGGGGGAGAAATAGAGCCCGGGCACTTTTGGCTTTAAGGGCCCCCTCATAACAAGTGGTGCAGAACTGACTTATCGGTGGACCCTGCACCCTTGTGGGCCCACTGCGAAATACCTACTATGCCAGATGGCCAGTCCAGCCCTGGAAAGGCCTAAACGTCGTTTAGGGAATGAAGATCAAACTGTTTGAATAATTAAAGATCGTGTCAGCAGGACATGAATGATGTATGGAACACAATGCAGTCATGACGACATTCATTACGCTCACAAACTGATGTAAAGAAATATAAATGTTAATTACCGGTAGCTTTTTATATATTACATGATTCAGTTCTAATTTAAAGAGTATCTTTCTCAAACATACCAACTAGCAGTTGTTACAACAGGCGAAAAACTTACACAAGTTATTTAGTAGTAGGCCTACTGTTTTCTGTTGCGTGCTTCTTTTCTGAGTTTATCATGTGGATTTGCCTCTCATGTTATCCATCTGTTGCTGCCCCGTTCCACACACGTTAGTCGTGTTCGAAGTGAAGCAGATGCGAGCTGCCATTGATATTTAAGCAATAAATGCTCCATTTATTTTCTACTCGAGAAGAGCAGGTTAATGGCAGTGCTACCAGACTGTAGTGTGTGTAGCTCCGTTCCACCAGGGGGCTCTGGAGCTACACACACGCACCGTCGGTGAGAACCAGGCTAGATATTTGCGTGATCACAATGAGATCTGCATGATCTTGAAAAGGTGGGGTTGAATGCCTGGGAAGCAAGGCGGACATATTATCTAACGTGACTTAAAGAAAAAGACATAGACATAAAGAAAAACGTACAGCTTGAAGCAGTGAGTGAACGGCCACACAAACACGCAATTCACATCAGCTAAATGAATGCCAATCAGGGCAGATTACTGATGACATAAAAGTCCCATGCCAGTGCAGTGACTTTAGAGTAACTGGTGTTACGTCCTGACCCAGAGTCCAACGCACCAGAAATGGAAGACCACAGAAACGGAATCAAGTTTTACTTATATTTATTATTTAAATGTTCAAAGTAGTAATTGTAGAAAATGAAGTAAGTGGGGGATAAATAAAAGTGTGTGTAAAGTGTGTGGATGTGTGAATGGAAATCAAAGTGTAAAAAGGTGCAGGAGAGGAGGAGAGGCGGCGGCCTCCAACGCTGCTTCTGGCACGCTTTTGAGTCTTGTCAATCACCGTCATAACGTGGCGCACCTGGGTTCCGGAAACCGTAACGGTGATTACGGTAAAGAGCGGGGAGGAGCCCCACGGGTCCGTAACACTGGCTGCGTAGCAAAAAACCTGTTCCCTTGATGACTTAACAGCACAAATACGGAGAAGAGGTCACTCCAATGTGCCGTGTCATGGACACAATTTCAGTTTTAAAAAAAATATATATATATATTATTTTGAGGTTTTTCAACTTTATTTAGACAGGATAGTGAAGAGTGGGACAGGAAATGAGTGGGAGAGAGAGACGGGTCGCAGTGCGCATGTGCACCGCACAGCCTGCGCAGCACTGCTCCATCAAGAACGAGCCCGTTGTCTCGTGAGGCGGCAGAAATCTTAATGAGTTCTGGAGAGTAGAGACTGTGTACTCTTCGAGAACCACCCTTGCAATGCACAGTATGTGGCGATGTCAAACGTGATAATTCCATAATTGCTCTGTGTACATTCAAAGTGATAATTGAAGGTCGGGATTTGCTGTAGCCTTCTGGATATAGATATGCCGGAAAAACAACCACATCAGAAACTCCAGACCAGTAGTATACCCACGGGACTCTGCAATTGTACACTCCCCACCATCGCCTGGCTAGAAGCGGAGGAGAGGAGAGGAGAGGAGAGGAGAGGAGGGCAGGTGGTTGCACCATGGAGCCTGGGGCGAAGATCCCCACGCCCTCCTCTCCTCACCCCTCATGGGATGGCAGGAGGGGAAATTCCATTGCAAAATTTCAGAGCGGTCAGACACATTGGCACAAGATACACCCACACACACGCACCCACACACACTCGGACACACACACACACACACTCGGACACACACACACACACACACAGACACACACGCACGCACGCACGCACGCACGCACGCACGCACGCACGCACGCACGCACGCACGCACGCACGCACGCACGCACACACAGACACAGACACAGACACACACACACACACACACACACACACACACACACACACACACACACACACACACACACACACACACACACACACACACACACACACACACACACACACACACACACACACACACACACACACAGCTCTCTCTCACACACACACACAAATGCATACACACACACACACATACTCAATAAACAGATGCACACTGTCTTTCTGTCTCCTTCCAACGCACACACAAATACACACACACAAACACACACACACACACACACACTACACAGGAGCTCCATGTTGTCCAGATCAAAAGAGCTGGCACTGGAGCGTGTGTGCGAGTGATACCCTGTAGGTGGTGCTCGGTGGTGCTGCTGTCGCCGGGCAGCCTTGAGAGAGGCCAGCCAGCGGACCGCAGCCGGCCGGCCTGTGCCATGTCAAATGAATTGCTGCTGTCATCACCGGCTCAGAGCGGGCATCTATGGGCATCTGTGGGCATCTGTGGGCACCAGCGCTTGTATTTTAAAGGGGCCATCACAGCGCCACTGCTTTGGCCCCTGCTCATTATACATGGGTATTTTTTGTTTATAAACATTGTGTTGTGAGGAGGGGCAAGATACTGGCAGCCAACCACATGAGCTATTGTTTTTGAGAGACAGCGGTTTCCAACAATCAGAGCTTGAGTTGTGCGCAGCCAGGGTCGTGCAGCCAGGGTTAAACAAAAAAAGAAAAGCCAGCTTTATTCACATTTCATGCGTTTTTTGTTTTTTTATTCGAATATAAGGTTTTTTTTGCTCTTCTTTATTTCACAAATGTAGATCTCATTTCCTGTCTTGAAAATGTTCTTCCCCTATTTTCTTTCACAAACATGAAATAAACTATGATGGCTTGCCTCAAAAAATGAGAGAATAGGAAGAAGAAAAAGATTGGCCACAAAGAAGCGAGGCAGCTGTATATGGGCCACATGGCCTGGAGATCCAAGCAGCCGTGATCAATATCGGCCATTGACACAAAGACTATTGTTAGGCCCCCAAGTCAATAACCACCTGCATCTCACGGGCCTCACGGGGCCAGCACTTTGAAATAGCCTCAAATGAATAATTTAACAAAACCCACACATACTGTAGGTATGTATTCAACCGCTGAATGCGTGACTGAAATGGGTCCTGATGTGAGCTTTCTGCAGTTGTCTCCTCCTATAGATTACATGTTCTGAATCTCTTACTCGGCTGCGGCTTGTCAGCCGCCCCGATTTAGCGTATTACCGTTGGCTTTCATCTAATAATGCTACGGCAAAAGAGCAGCAGCGCGTGCGTGACAGCCAAGCCTTGCGTCAACATTTTGGTGTCATATCGCATTATCGGCTCCGCACATGCAGGGCTTGGGAGCCACAGTATGGCACAGCAACACATTCGGTGGCTTGGGCTTATACTACACACTCTGTGTGGCAAAAAGCAAGTGGGGGAAAAATAATAACAGAG
>NC_085878.1:31471863-31487899 GCF_034702125.1 Engraulis encrasicolus
GCTGCCATTTATTGTCCCCGTCCCAACTCTTTTGAGACGTGTTGGATTTATCAAATTAGAAATGAGTACATATGTCCCCCAAAACAATATTTTTTCTCGGTTTTAACACTTAATATGTTGTCTTTTCACTATTCTCCAACTAATGAATAGATTGAATGTTTTGAAAATGATAGCATTTTGATTTTATTCACTGTTTACCAAACGTCCCAACTTCACCGGAGTTGGGGTTTGTACGTAGGATGGCTCGCGAGGCTATGTAAGAGGTGCCTCTCCTGGAATATACCGGTATAATGGGAGACCTTGCCATGGTAAAGTTTGGGAACCCCCAGTCTTACACAAACTGCACAGAGCTACTAACACTGGTGGCCTGTCCGGGAATTAAATTCAATTTCTCTTCAGGCCTACGTCCAGAATTCAGCACTATACCTGCATTTTATGCACAATATGTACATACTTTGTACATGTTGTCGGTGTGCAGTATGCCATATTGTGCAGCTATCAGGTTTCTTCATTAACTAAAGGATACAGCATGCCATATACACAAATTGCTTGATCTTTTTGACAGTTTAACAAATACCCTTTAATAAAAGTCACAATACATAGGCTACCACACAACTTAAATTGCTCCGTTACATAAACATGTGATGTAAACATTCAACTCAACATGCCGCCTATTGTCAATTGAGCAGGTCTTAATTTCTTCACTGACATTTTATCAGTACAGATACAGTATACTGCTGTATGTTGCTTGACTGCACAGTGCCTGCTCATGAAATGGTGGACGTTAATTATGTATGTGACCTGAAAAGGCCAAGGCGACATGCTCAAACAATTTTGTTGACTGGACTGCACTGCATATAGGTCAACAAGAAAGGTTTCTTATTATGTTGGTTACCAAAAACAGTAAGTAACATTAAAAGACCATGTCTCAGAATATGGGTTATTAAACACATTCCATAAAGCACCATTTGACATATGGGGAAGGAGTTCTTGGCTGTATGGTACACATCTGATGCTCATATTCCTGTTTTTACTTCCTTCATGTTCCTTTCTTTCTTTCTTTCTTTCTTTCTTTCTTTCTTTCTTTCTTTCTGTCTTTCTTTCTTTGTTTCACTTGATTACTCTCTCTCTCTCTCTCTCTCTCTCTCTCTCTCTCTCTCTCTCTCTCTCTCTCTCTCTCTCTCTCTCTCTGTCTCTGCTTCACTTTGCCCCTGCTGTTCCATCTTCTTCATGCTCCGCCACCCACATGTCTGCTGAGGGTGCAGAGGGGATTCCGGAACCCTCACAGCCCCCCCCCCCCCCCCACCACCACCACCACCACCACCACAACACACACACACACACACACACACACACACACACACACACACACACACACACACACACACACACACACACACACACACACACACACACACACACACCACCACCACCACCACCACACCCATGCAGCCCCTCTCCCCCTCTCTGTGGAAAATGGCAGTTTCTAAGGGGAGACTTGACAGGGGCCGGAGGTCGAGCTGCGTTAGAGAGCCATGGAGAGATGAGGAGATGGGGATGGAGATGGAGATGAAGATGGGTGAGGTGAAGAGTGATTGGTTTGGTTGAGGGGGGGGGGGATTGGAGATGGGTGAGGTGAGGTGAAGACAAGTGGGGTTGTTAAGGTTGATAGTGATGGAGGAAGTTGAGGCTGAGTGGAGGGCTGGAGAGCTGGAGGGCTGGAGGGGAAAGCTGGGATGCTGCCATAGTGTGTGTGGGTGTGTGTGGGGGGGTGTGTGTGTAGCAGGCACGTGCACTCCAATACGGCAGGGGAGGCACGGCCTCACCAGCTCCAGATGAGAATGATGAGATGCAGTAAATGTGAATAATAGTAACAATAACAGCTATTGTTTTCGAGCATCTGCACCATAACTACCATTTGAGCAGTATTTAAACAGTTTCACTCATTTTCAATCATTTCCGTGGCCAAAATCGTAATATTTGCCCATTTCATGTCAAATTGCTCCGAATACGCTGAATTTGGGGCAACTCTGAACTGGCCTCACCCCGGATTGCGCAATCCCTCATTAACAAGTTTGCGCCATGTTGCTCGTTCTGTGAATGCAACCTGGTGATATTGTATTAAACGTTTTTATACACTTAATAGAAGTATGTATGGTGTGCCCTCATTTCCTGATATTTTAAAAAATATTTTCTACGTGTGATTATCATTTCTTTACTCTGGACGCTTTTGCATAACGCCCACTGAAAGATACAATGGTGAGGCGAGCAGTAGCCTGGCCGCAGACTCCTTCTGGTGTTGAGAGTCTTGCTGGACAGTTACGTCATAGCGAATCTGAAGTTCACAATACAGTCAGTCGGTGTTGTTGGCTAGCTTGTTCACTTTGACTGCTACAAGTGGATTTCATAACGAAACTAAGAGCATTCTCAAAGTTGGATTTCCAAGGGGAAAATATGTGATAAATAATGGAGGACCGACAGAGCTGAAGGGTTTACTGCAGGTGACCGGTCAGAGGATTATAACTACCCGATCATTTCAAAGTGAGTGGTACAACAGAAAATATTTGTTGTTTCCCCTGTGTCTTGTTTGCAACCGGCGAGAATGTGTGGAAGACCATTCGCATGGGATTTTACGACTTAACAATTTACCAAGGACTAAGGAGCCTCACGAAACACAAATCCTCGTGGCTACTCATATTCAATGCCAAATTGCTTTGGACGTTTGGGGCGACGTTTGGGGCTTTGTATGAACAGCACCGGCTAAAGTAACGTTAGCATGCACAACGCCCCACAACGCCTTCACAAAGTGAAGGAAAAGAGCGGCGCATGGACCTGATGTAGGAGTTCAGGTAAGACCAATTTCCTGTGTGTGAAGCCTGTGTTTGTGAGACCCGTGGGGAGAGAGAGAATCCTCCGTGATTCTGTCCGGTGTGGTAGCTTTTGTGATGGGCACCGGATTCTCATGTGCCCGGTAACTGTTTGTAAAGTTGAGTACAGGGTACCGTTGAGGTAAATCAAATATACCCGTGTAACTACAAGACTCTGATTTAATTCCAAGGTGTAGGCATAACAGAAATGACAGTCCCAAAATAATTGGTGACCATATCGAAGCTTGTGTAATATCTGTTTACGTTGACATTCGCTTCCTGCCACACCTTTGTCCCACATCGCTTGCCGTAGCCTCGTACAAGTAGATGTAGGCCTACATTTGCACGAGAATCCAGTGCGTACCACAAAAGCCATCACACCGGTTTGTTCGCCGTGGTGCTCAGCGGTCTATATGACACCATGTTACAGGCTACTGGTTCACCAGGATACTCTTTTCCCATCTCCTCTCCTCTTCTCTCTTCTCCTCTCCCTCTCCTCTCCTCTCCTTGAGCTCCTCTCCACTCCTCCTTTCTCCTCTCATCTCCTCTCTCTTCTCCTCCCCTCTCCTCCTCTCTCATCTCCTCTCTCCTCTTCTCTCCTCCTCTCCTCTCCCCTCCCCTTCTCTCCTCTCCTCTCCTCTTCTCTCCTCTCCACTACTCTCCTCTCCTCTCCTCTCCTCTCCTCTCCTCTGCTCTGCTGTCCACATTGGTGCTGAGTGGTTTATGTGAGACCACTGTTTGAATCCTGTGTGTGTGTGTGTGTGTGTGTGTGTGTGTGTGTGTGTGTGTGTGTGTGTGTGTGTGTGTGTGTGTGTGTGTGTGTGTGTGTGTGTGTGTGTGTGTGTGTGTGTGTGAGAGAGGGAGAGCGAGAGATCTAATAGCATTTTCTCTGCGGAAATGCAGTATGTCAAAATATGTAGGCCTACCTTATGTTAAGAAAGCTGCTACGACATATGGAACTTGTCGGTAGGCCTATTTGGCAATTATTTATTTGAAAATCTGATATTGAAAAAGTTGCCTCACCCGCCATAAATCCCAGCGCACGTCACTGGTGTGTAGAATAGTAAGGTGGGGGTTATTTGGAGAGGAAGTTATATAGCTGAGGGCTGGATGAGGGGACGGGTGGGATGCTGCCGTGGTGTGTGTAGTAGTAAGAGTAGTAAGGTGGGGGTCATTGGAGAGGAAGTTATGGCTGAGTGGATGGTGAGGGCAGGGGGGTGGGGTTGGGGTTGGGAGACTGCTGGGGTGGAAAGGGCTGATGCGGGGCGGAGGTTATTGGGGAGTGACGGATGGAGGAAGTTGCGGCTACGGGTGGTGTAGGGGTGGAGACTGTTGGGGTTGGTAGTGTGTGTGTGTGTGTGTGTGTGTGTGTGTGTGTGTGTGTGTGTGTGTGTGTGTGTGTGTGTGTGTGTGTGTGTGTGTGTGTGTGTGTGTGTGTGTGTGTGTGTGTTCAGGAAAGCTGACAGGTGGGGACAGTTGTCCCGGTCACAGGGAGAACTTTAACCTTTGGCTAAGGCCCGCCCTAAAGTGCTTTTTGAGCAATCAAACACACACACACACACACACACACACACACACACACACACACACACACACACACACACACACACAAACACACACACACACTGACTGCTGCTGGTGTACTTGATAGACCCTTTTTAATATTTATTTTATTTTATTTTTTCTTCAATGCTACTATTACGTTACGTTATGTCAGAACGCTACAAAGGACTTTTAGAAAAAAAAGCACAACAACATACAGTGCCCTCCATAATTATTGGCACCCCTGGTTGAGATGTGTTTTTTAGCTTCCAATTATTTTATTTTCTTTCTAAATAATATGGGACCTTGATGGAAAAAAAGAGAAAAATCCAACCTTCAATACAAGTGCATTTATTCAGTGGGGAAAAAATCCCACATAAAGAAATAATTATTTGACATCAAATAATGTGTGTCACAATTATTAGCACCCCTGGTGTTAATATTTTGTACAACCCCCTTTTGCCAACAAAACAGCACCTAATCTTCTCCTATAATGTTTCACAAGATGGGAAAAGACAGAAAGAGGGATCTTCAGCCATTCCTCTTTGCAGAATCTCTCTAAATCATCCAGAGACCTGGGTCCTCTCCTCTGTACTCTCCTCGTCAGCTCACCCCACAGGTTCTCAATGGGGTTGAGGTCAGGGGACTGAGATGGCCATGGGAGGAGCTTGATTTTGTGTCTGGTGAACCATTTCTATGTAGATTTGGCCATATGTTTAGGGTCATTGTCTTGCTGAAAGACCCAGTGACGACCCAGCTTCAGCTTTCGGGCAGAGGGCAACAGATTTTGATTTAAAATGTCCTGGTATTTTAAAGCATTCATGATGCCATGCACCCTAACAAGGTTCCCAGGGCCTTTGGAAGCGAAACAGCCCCACAGCATCACTGACCCACCCCCATACTTCACAGTGGGTATGAGGTGCTTTTCAGCATGCGCATCTTTCGTGGTACGCCAGACCCACTTAGAGTGTTTGTTGCCAAAAAGCTCAATCTTGGTCTCATCTGACCAAAGCACACGGTCCCAGTTGAAGCCCCAATACCGCTTGGCGAACTCCAGACGCTTGCGTTTATGATTGTGAGTGAGGAAAGGTTTTCTCCGTGCATGCCTCCCAAACAGCTTGTTGGCGTGTAGACAGCGCCTGATGGTTGATTTGGAGACTTTGTGACCCCAGGATGCTACCATTTGTTGTAATTCTGTAACAGTGAGCTTTGGAGATCTTTTGATTTCTCTTACCATCCTCCTCACTGTGCGTGGTGGCAAAATAAACTTGGGTCCTCGTCCAGGCTTGTTTACCACTGTTCCAGTTGTTTTGAACTTCTTAATTATTCCTCTCACAGTGGATATGGGCAGCTGCAGTTGAGTGGCAATCTTCTTGTAGCCTCTGCCTGACCTGTGACGGTCGACGCACATCTGCCTCACTTGTATGCTGTGTTCCTTTGTCTTTCCCATGTTTAAGAGTGGATAAGAGAAATGGCCTCTGTGTCACGTCATATTTATACCCCAGGGAAACAGGAAGTGATGAATTACTAATTAAATGTTCCTACATACTCTGGTAAACTTTGTAAACTACTGTAGAAATGACAGAAATGGTTCAATTATATTTATTTCCTGGGAATTGTTAAGGGTGCCAATAATTGTGGAACAGGTGATTTAATGAAAAATAATTATTTTTTAGTCAGGGATTTTTTTATTTTCTTCCAATTCATTTGAGTTGAAGGCTACATTTTCCTACAATTTTCAGTGTGACAGTATTCTTCTGCAATAAACACTGAATTTATTTTAAGGCTTTTAACACATCTCAACCAGGGGTGCCAATAATTATGGAGGGCACTGTACCTCCTCTTAAAGGTAGAGTAGGAGATCTTTGAAAAACGGTTCCTGTGAGCTATATTTTTGAAAATACACAGCCCGCCTCTCCCTTCAGCCCTCCCCTCAAAGCCACGCCTTCAAAACACATGAACGCGCATGCAGTCTGTCAAGTGTTCGGATTATCCCGGGAACCCACGAGAGCTCACGAGGCGGGGCTAGAACTAGAAGCCACGTCAAATCGATTAGCCAAGCTAACTTCCAGCCATGGCACTGTCTCCGGCTACGGTAAGAATGTTCAACATCACAATAAACGCACAGGCCGTCATGGTTGCCATTTCAAGAAATATTGATGACAGTAGATGTATACTAGATTAGTTATTGAACTTGACTTGATACATGTTACTTATCTCATTCTAACTTCCTAACACTGATGACAGATGCTATACCGTCATCCCTAGACAGTAGCCAGTAGCTACAGTACTGACATGGATTTATTTTGACAGATGTGTACAGCAATATACATTTTACTATTGTATTTATATATACCCGACACCACAATCCGTAGTGTTTTAGACAAGGACGTCAGTTATGTACAAATCTTACGGGGAGATTCCACTTGGGTTGTCGCACGTGCAGACACAGGAACAGAGGGAGTAACGAAAAACAACCGAACTGATCAACGCTAATGAAATTGTTTTGGCTGACGATATTTTCATATGCTTTAGACCTTCCACGACCACGACGAGAGCTCCAGCTTTCCTGGCCCATCACAATCATAACGACCTAACAGCCCAGTAGGACCGATGGCCAGAGATGGAGGAGGAGGAAGATAGACGCAGCAGAGGTCGGGGATATTGATTAGGAAGACTCCAACAGAATTGACGTCCTGCTAACTGTAAGGATGTACATTCATCCCGAAATAACACATGTCCTGCTGTATGCCTCCAGATGTGTAAGTATTGTAATGGATGTTATCACAACAGATGTACTCTATATCGCAACACGAGTAGGCTGCACGAGTACACCTGTTGTGATAACACCCATTACAATATTTCTACTCCTATGAGTACTAGTGTGATATGACATGGTTGTAGGTACACAACACCAGTGGTAGTTCAAGTACATCCATAAAAGCCCTTCTACTTCATACATCTGTGTGCCCCTGGCACAACACCAGTTTGTAAGAAATTGACTGCAAAACGTTGTATGCATACAATTGGCACATCTTTATTTATATACACAATAATGATTGCTTATGTCCATATCGGTCTTATTGTCAATAGTTATTTAGTCCCCATCATCAAATAGAAAATGCACTACATAAAATGTATTTATTGCTTTGCAGGCCTTGATTCAATCATTGAATTTGAAGCAATCCCATCGGTTACTGCAGCGTGCCGTGACCCCAGTTTGATGTTCGACCTGGCACATGACATCTGGTCCTCAGCCACAGCCCAGTAGCACAACCAACCTGGCGCCTCTGCGCAATCTGTAAGGAGATGCCCATGAACATTGAAAGGAAATGCTGTGGTGTTCTCAGTTTTGATGGAAGACTTTGGGCTGATGTAGGACTAGGTGAGAGAAACGGACTCTTCAGGCATGCAGCCTACAGACAGTATGGGGCACTTGAACAGGGTTGACGTTGTAATACACAGTACAATACCCAGGATTAGCCAGGGTTACCCTGCTCCACTAGAGAAATATAAAAGGTTTATACAGAGTACGGTATAAAACACACAAACCGGCAGTGTGCAGAGTTTATTTTTCATTATCTGTAGGAGCATTAATCTGTACATTTATACATCTCACCTTTTTTGTTTGGAACCATGTTTGTCTTGTTACCTTTGTTTTTTTTTAATACATAGAAAATAAATGCAACCTGTCAAATAATCTTCTGATTGTAGTCTTGTGGAATATATAAATTATGTAACCATGCATTTTCAGTCAGAGAATGAATAAAAAAAGCCACACAGTCAAATTGTGTCCACCAATATTTACTGTCATTGAAATGTATGGACAATTTAAACAATGTATTACACATGACACTAGATACATTACTTTATACTATATTTACAGTTGTCATTACCACACAAAAACTCAGGGAAGGTGGGTAAGTGCAGCAACTGTGAAGGGCCTAGTCTGAGGTTGGAGGCGTCTGTGCTGTAAAAAGATAAACAGAATTAGAAATCACATATCTGACAGTAGCTCCAGTGACATTTTAAATGTAAGTAACCTGGGTTGTTGGGGCAGGGACACCAAAAATAACTCCTTTATCTGGGATCACCTGGTTGTGAGTGTCTGCCGTCAGCCATCCCTCTTGGGGCAGAAAGTCTTCTGCACAGGACGGTGCCCTGAAGGTTGACGTTCACAGTATGCAGCCTTCATGTCCTGGAACTTTTATTGTGCAATTTTCCATATCTGAAACAAGCAATGTGTTATACTATATTAGGGCTTCATTACATCAAATTACACAGCAGGGTTTTACAGGGTGTTGGCTACAGTCCCAGGAGCAAAGTGGAGTTGTGTGCCTTGCTCAAGTGCACTTCAGCTGTGGATGGAGATGTAGGTAGGGAGAGGTAAGGATGGGATTTTAACCTGCTTCTCTCTGTGATCTTAGGACCACCTCTCACCATCAGGTGATGGCCGCTACCTCAAATTTCACTCATGGCCCAAGTTATGATCTGTAATCAGCATTGTTTTTACCTTACAAAAATAAATGTAAATGCATTCAGCACCATGGGGGCTGTGAAGACCTTTGAGTATATTTGCAGAACTACATACTGAATTGAGCCATCCGCCTTTCTCTTGGTTGGTGTGTTGAGATGGTGACTGCAGTCCAGGCTTCTTGGATCGGAGAAGAGCTGTAGCTTTTACTGGCATAAGTATGTGGTTGTGGAAGGACCCTGTCTGCGGTTGACCTGAGGGAAAAAAGAGCACAAATTGCATATTAGCACAGAGCCCATGCTAAGACCATAGACAGATACATCATCTGGCACAATCTGCATGCAACCAACAGAACCTAGAAAGAGACAGATTAGCAGCAATACACAAAGGGGACAAGTACACAAAAAACATGCAAAGTGTTCTGATTAGGTGCATGGAGGTAGTCTGTTGATTCCAGCAACCTCAAAGACTGAAAAGTGTCCCAGTGTATTGAATTGAAAACTATAGCGCGTGTAGGAATATGATAATTTAGTGTATCAATTACAACTACAGGATCTGTTCATATGCTTTTGTCAGATAGAACCATTGTTTCTCAAAGGCAGATCATTCCAAAAGGGATAGTAGTATCTGCAACTGGACGAAATTACACCCACAAACATGAAAAACATTTTAACAACTCAAAGGCAGCCTTGATGTGAGAGTGAACCTGATGAAGCAATAGCGAAACGCATTGTTCAGCAAATAAACTACCAGTGTGTGGTGATTCATCCTTCATTTACTTGGCAGCCTTGATATGTTGTGATACAGGAGCAAGGAACAGCTATGGAAAACACCACAACATTGGAATGGACAAAGCAGAACATTTCTATATAACCATGGTAAAAACAAATAATGTACCGGCATCTCCATGTGATCATTCAGTGTAGCCATCACAATAAAGATCTGCTGTGTAGCCGTCATTGTCGTTAGGTTGGTATTTATCAAATGCAAAACTGCCGTCTTCTCAAAAACGACATCAGCGAGTTAACAACATTAGTTCTACACCCACAATCATGTTACATTTGAAAACCCAAAGGCAATCTATTTTGCAATGCTGGAGTGGTGAACAGGTTGTGCTTGTGCTTGCTACAGTATTACCATCGTCATACAACAGAGACGTACATACCCAAAGCAAAACATGCAAACGATATATTTTTGTAAACCACTAGAAAGACATGGGCTTTGCTGGTCAAAGTAATGTGTGTGTAAACATGGTAGGTTACTTACTTATTACGGGGTGAATCCGTATTTAGTTACTGAACGCGGGTGGAGAAGGGGAATTGAGAACAGGTGCTTCCATCCTCCCAGCTGGTTTGTCGCTCGTTCGCACAACTAGATTCTAGTAGCAAAACACACAAGAGTAACCGTCTGAGTTACACAGAGCAATTCTGAAAACGTATTTATGCGCACAGAATAAATGCCACAGGGGGAAAAAAACACCAAAAATAACGCGATTAAGGTAGCAGCTATGTTAAGCAAGGTAGCAGCTAGATATGTTGGAACTTGAGCTAATCCTCTGACCCCTCTCAATGGATAGGCCTACTTGCTTAAAAAAAGACACTAATGTCCTAAACCAATTCACAAAATATTATACAGACAAATATATTACCTCACCTCTCGATTAGAAATGTGGTCACCAAAGCCTATGTTTGAAGCCGCTGCCGTAGCCGACATCTGTGTCCAAGAGTGTCAGGTCCCATTTCCAATTGTCAGCCCGTGTTGGAATCTGGTCTTGCGAGTCCAATGACTATAATCCAAGGGACTATGTTATCCTGACATGGTTAGTCCAGTGTAACAAAAGCCAAAGTTCTTCCTGTAGCTCTGCAAAAGCCAGCAAAGTTTCCAAGTAGCTCAGCCTGCTGCTAACTCTCGTTACCTTGCTAGCCGAGTGATGATGAGCCTCGTCGCGTGTGCATGAATGATGGGGGCGGGGTCGGTCAAGTTCACGAGTCGGTGAACGCGCAGGGAGGAGGGGTGAGTGCTGGTGGTTGATGGACGTGTCAGAAACCAATAGAAGTGATGATGAGTATTACTTCTATTGGTTGCCGTTTTCTTCTGACTACGCCCTCTACACTGGACCAAAAGATTTCGTTTTTTTTCCAAACACTCTATTTAATGGGTGCTATGGCGTCATGAGGGGTTTTTCAGATGATATGGTAAAACATGTTCCAGAAAAACATCTCCTACCCCACCTTTAATGTATGTTCTCTATAAGTCTTATGTTGTCCAGTCCTGCACTTTAAATGTCTGTATGAGCACTGTCTATGTCCATACTGTCTTATGTCCATGTATGAGTACTGTCTATGTCCTTACCTAGATTAGTCTATGTCTGCATGGGAAAGCAAGAAACGTAATTTCAAATTCTTTGTATGACCAGTGCATGTAAAGAAATTGACAATAAAACCAACTTGACTTGACTTGACTTGATTGTTTTGACTAGCAGCTGATGAACGTCATATTGTTAGGCTACTGAAGATATAAACGGCAAACCCTAATGTTACACATTGCTGTGGTAGCTTTGAAGAAGACTACAGCCATCACGTTGTATGATTTCGTTTTTCGTCTCTCAAGTTTGAGTCAGGGCTCAGGGATATGCGAGTTACCTTACCATGGTGCTGGTTACAATCGATACAATCGACAATCGTGAGAATATGAGAGCCCATAACAGCTTAACAGCTGTGATGCATTACAGTTCAAGAAATATATACTTGCATTCACAATACTATGAACGGATGTTTTTTTTTATTTATTAGGAGTGAATAACTGCTGCAATTTGCAGTCACTGCATAAATCATGCTGATATCTCAGCATTGAAAGTTTATCTGTCCGACCTAGCAACTGTAACTAAAGAGGGCGGGGCTTAGCTCAAGGCGAATTGGACCCTCATCACATTTTATGTATTGGGTGAGGGGCAACTCAGATAATTTTGTCTTGATCCCTGCCAAAGTAGTCAGTTAGCGGCCCTGCGTGTGTGTGTGTGTGTGTGTGTGTGTGTGTGTGTGTGTGTGTGTGTGTGTGTGTGTGTGTGTGTGTGTGTGTGTGTGTGTGTGTGTGTGTGTGTGTGTGTGTGTGTGTGTGTGTGTGTGTGTGTGCATGCGTGTATGGGGGGGCAACTGATGGGAGTAGCATGTGAGAGCTCACATTCAGTACAGACACTTACACAACCACACACCGCACCCCCCCAAGCCCCCTACACCATTCACACACACTTCCATGCACACTGTCATGGATGCACACACATACCAACGCATTTTTGACACACAGAGGCATACTGTACATTTCCACACCACCACACACACACATAGACATCTCCACATCTGAATCTGCTGCTCACACACGTGCACTCACACACCCAGTCACCCACACGCACGCACGCATGCACACACACACTCACACTCACACACACACACACACACACACACACACACACACACACACACACACACACACACACACACACACACACACACACACACACACACACACACACACACACACACACACATGCACGCACGCACGCACACACACACACAGACACACACACACAGACACACACACACACACACACACACACACGCACACGCAGTTGTTATTCACATAAACATGATTGAGTGTGACGGCCAGGACAGCGCAGCAGATACAGGGAGCAGAAGCTGGATCCACCAGGCCAGTCATAAAAGACTTTCAGTGGCTCACACACACACACACACACACACACACACACACACACACACACACACACACACACACACACACACACAACACACACACACACACACACACACACACACACACACACACACACACACACACACACACACACACACACACACACAGACACACAGGCCCACACACACAAACACACATTCGCTCGCACACACATACACACTGTCGCTTTCTTTTTCTCTCTCTCTTCTCCCTCTCTCCCTCTCTTCTCTCTCTCTCTCTCTCTCTCTCTCTCTCTCTCTCCTCTCTCTCTCTCTCTCTCTCTCTCTCTCTCTCTCTCTCTCACACAACACACACACACCCAACACCCACACGCTGGGAGCGGTGGAAGGAAAAGCATTACCAAGCCAAAAGTTCACCCATAACATGACTTACTGCGTCGAGAACGGCATTAAATTTCACAGGAGGATGACTGTGTTACTGCTACTAACTTACATACTTACTGGAACCTGTCAGTGCATCCCGTTCCCTTGCAGCCTATTAGCACTGACAGACATCTAAACTATACATATTTGTTATCATTTGTGCTGAGATATTATCGTTGCATCGTTTTCATCTGGTCCCACTGTAAGAATGAAATGTGTTGTGTTTGTACGATTTTACGAGTTTGTAATCTTGATATTACTATTTAAGCGTCCAGGGGAGGTTTCAAGCTTCTGGACGGATGTTTGCGTGTTAAAAAGGAAGTCAACAGGAGCAGGTTAGTTATAGGAAAAAAATGTCAAGTTTATTAACTAATTCAATTCATTCAGAGGAGAGGCAAGAGCCTAATAGCCTGGCAACACCATCCTATGTACTTCCACCCTAAAGATTTTGGCTCCGCACATAGTGAAAAGCCTCCAAGCTCGGTTTGCTCGCTGTTTAGCCAATCAGCAAGAACTCACCCGCGAAGTCCGATACTGATTCGTTAAGGTAACACTATTGACACTTTTGTCTTGTTATTTGTATGCGTTTGCAACACCATATTTTAACAGCTAATGAAGCACAATTTGATTTTTATCTGAATTCGGAACTCCAATGAATGTAAATGGCAGGGTAAGCTCAGACCATCTCCCACCCTCCATGGAGACGGATTCCTCTTACAGTAGCTTTTTGCCAGACTGTTTGACGTTTGACGTTTGAGTCAACAGTAGGCTTTCGCCCAGGCTACCAAGAGCCTAATAGTTTGATGATCCTACAACTTCATCAGTGTGCTTGGCTGTTTTTTAAAATGAGAAGGCTCTGTCAAGAATGTTGTGAAATGTTGATGTGCCGTTTCCCTGGGCGTTACAGAAAGAAGCTCCTTTATGTCCACTACTGTGAACCATCTGCCCTGTTTTCTAATGCCCTTGGCCAGTCTCCTGAACAGAAAATGAGGTCGCAGACTAAAGGTCAGATTAGACTTCAGCAACTGCACGCGTGAAAAGTCGCGTGGGAGTGGCCACGAACCAACTGTGTATTCATGCATCTGCGAGATCTGCGACGTCCGAGGACTCGTCGCGAGCCACTTTTGAAATTGCTCCTTACCTTACATTGCAAGCACTTCGGTCATTATTAAGCAATGTTGCTTTCTAGCCCGGTTAGCCAAGTATTTTCACACACACTGCAAAGGCAATGTACTGGTATCATTATTTGACATACCCAGTCTGTTTTCACGAGCAGAAAATGCAAAGCATGTAAACAGTTGATTCTGCCGATGTGTGTTTACATTCGGCAGAGGAAGCTACGGTAGTAAAACCACAGGCATTGTGCCACGAGTGTTCAACTGATGCATTTGTTACTTAGCTTGTAGCTTCGTGTATTACACACATCAACACACAGATAGGGCATTAATATAGTTTTTAACAGAAAGAATACAGCTCTGCTCTCGCAAACTACCAGCATTGCGCTGCCACAAGAACAAGGAAGTAGCGAGACGACCAATCATACCGCCTTTTTGTCTGCGTCCTCCGCGTCCGTCGGACGGATAGTTTAAAAATTTTCGAGGCGCTCGACGACGGGTGCAGAGCCTCTGCGTGGGGGGCGTGGACTCGCACAGACAGAAGACGGACGGACGCAGAGGCTATGCGTCCGAAGCATAAATCTAGCTTAATGCTCATGAAAAAAGAAAGGTGTATGTCGATGTACAGTGCCGCTGCTCACTCCTCTGCCTGTCCAATCTCACGTTTGACGTTCCCATAAGTGACACTGAAGAAGGCTCTGTGCAGCCGAAACGTCTGTCATGTCAGTCCCTGCAATGTTAAAATAAAAGAAAACAACAAGAAAGAACAAAAATTGAGTGTGATCCATTTCCTACTACTAGATTACTTCAGAGACGCACCAACAAGACGGAAGAGCGCGGTGTGTGGAAGATAACGTTCCCATAAAAGGAAAAGCAGCAGCAGTACTGCAACAGTGGCGGTCGTGCTGGCAGGCGGGTGGTATGGAAGCCTCGCTGTGAGGCTGAATGCTGACTTGGAGCTGCGTCTCTCAAATCAATCATGTGATTTTTCATGGCTGTTCGATCATTACCAGCCTCTCTCATCAGACTGACACGCAGTCAGATAACAGCAGACAGCGTTTTCTAACCTGTCAGGGTAAAACAGTTTTGTTTAGTCCACCTCTCTGTCTGTCTGTCTGTCTGTCTGCCTGTCTCTCTCTCTCTCTTTCTCCCTTTCATTCCTATCTCCCTCTCTCTTTCTGTCTGTCTGTCTATTTCTATGTCATTACCTACTGTATATTTTTCTTCACCACTCTCTTTTGTTCTCTATATCACTCTCTTTCTATTTCTCTCTCTCTCTCTCTCTCTCTCTCTCTCTCTCTCTCTCTCTCTCTCTCTCTCTCTCTCTCTCTCTCTCTCTCTCCCCGTCTCTCCATGTATTTCTCAGCGGGAACAACACTTCACGCCAGGCCTGCCTACCTCGCTCCTGTGGCGGTAACGAGCGCGGCAGCTGACGTCCTGAAATATTGAATAAATAGCTGAGCATAACTGGCAGCAAGGCTATGTGTGTGTGTGTGTGTGTGTGTGTGTGTGTGTGTGTGTGTGTGTGTGTGTGTGTGTGTGTGTGTGTGTGTGTGTGTGTGTGTGTGTGTATGTGTGTGTGTGTGTATGTGTGTGTGTGTGTGTGTGTGTCTGAGTCTGCGTGTGGTGGAGGCGATGGTGGGGTTGAGCGCAGAGGAGGAGACGTGTGCTGACTCTGAGACAGATGTATATTTTAACAGCCATTTCCCCGCTAAACTGGCAAAATGCTGGGGGGAGAAAGATGTGTGTGTGTGGGGGGGGGGGTCCCTGGCAGAGGCACCGACGTGCTGGGGACATGGAAGGCAAGGTGGGTTGGTACTGCAGTGGTGTGGGGGTGAGGGGGTGAGGGTATGGGGGACTGCTACACACACTCCTGCACGGACATGCATGAACACCTTCCACTTCAGC
>NC_085878.1:31487999-31497999 GCF_034702125.1 Engraulis encrasicolus
TCACCAAAGACCCAGTGGGGCACTGTCTAACAGCTAGACTATGATTGTGAAAGGGGATGCACGAAATAATTGTGTGGCTCGACCCATGTAAGAGGTAGCCTGGTCCTGACCATCCCATAATACTACCATTTCATTTCGTATTTATGGTCTGGCATTTGTTTGCTCTGAAGCGATTGTAGGAAGCAGGAAGTTCGCACTCATTTATGGTTTGAAATTATTGGACACCTCTCACCCAATCGCTGGCAGTTACTCAACAACAACATAGCGCAGACCAATGGCTCTGGCGCAGATGTGTACGTCATTGTCCATGAGCGTCCTCCCCCTTTCGCTCCCACGTGGGGGGCGTATTCGATTATTGCCTGTTTTCTGGGGGGGGGGGCGTTGCGATCAAAATTCTACTGTTCCAGGGCACTCCACAGAGAAGCACGGCCAGACTAGTGGAGCCAATCCTTTGGCGGAAGTACAAACCCCAACTCCGGTGAAGTTGGGACGTTTGGTAAACAGTGAATAAAATCAAAATGCTATCATTTTCAAAACATTCAATCTATTCATTAGATGGAGAATAGTGAAAAAACAACATATTAAGTGTTAAAACCGAGAAAAATATTGTTTTGGGGGACATATGTACTCATTTCTAATTTGATAAATGCAACACGTCTCAAATAAGTTGGGACGGGGATCAGTGAAATTTAGTAAACATCCAAATAAGATAAAACAACAAAGAAGAACATTTCAAAATGAATTGTACTGACGGACAATATAGGAGTCCAGGTATAAGATCATCACAGAGAGGCTGAGTCACTCAGAATTAAAGATGCAAAGGGAATAATTACCATAGTTATTACATACATTTTTTAATTAGGGGCCAAGCAGCGAAGCTGGCGAAGGCCCCTATAGAGTTAGTAGGTTTTCTTCATTATTATTATTCTCTAGTCACCATTCCTCTCCCTCTGCAAGTCTATGGCAGCCCATAGAACCGTAGGTAGGAAAATGCTGTAAATCGGCACACACATTCGGGCCCGGCTCAGCATTACCCACAGCAATTTATAGGTCCCCAGCCCCAACGCTCTAGCGCCACCAACAGGTCAAAGTTGCAGGTACATTTCTGCTTGTAACTTTTGAACCGCTGGGCCGATTTTCATAAACTTGGTATCCCTGGAATCCTTGGGCCAAAACGAATCCAACGCACCCTATGACGTCATTTTCCGCCAGGATAGTTTTCCCGCCATTTTGGATTTTGTAAAATTCAATAAAAATGCTATTTTTTCGGCAATTTTTGACCAATTCACCCGAAATTCGGTATATAGTATCTCTGTACTGAGCTACACATGGGGTCTTCAGGAATATTGGATATCTTTTATCGTTTAGCCGTGAGAGCCAATCAAAATTGTCGTAAACGTGGCGGAACAGGAAGTGAGGTCATATCTCAGCAACCGTTTGTCGAATTGGGCAGGGATTTTGTACACACATAGTAGTCCATCCCATGACCTACCACAAAAAAAATCGAATCCCCAGCTCAAACTCTGTAGCGCCACCAGCAGGTCATAATTTTAGCTACATTTTTGCCTGTATCTTTTGAACCGTACTCCCAATTTTCAAAATATTGGTACACAGGTCATCCTCACATCATGTTGCACCCAGGTATGGATTTTCGTAACGATTGAAAAAACTATCAGCTCACAGCAGCCATTCAAAATTGTGGAAAGAATGGAGGGATTTTTTCTCATCTCTCTGTCTCCTCTGCTCCCCCTGCGCACGTTCACTGACACCATTCTCGGCAGGGGGTCAAGCCCCACTGCCCCAGCCCCTGCACCCCACCCCCACCCCCTCCTCACACACACACAGACAGACAGAGGGAGAGGGAGAGGGAGAGGGATAGGGCAGGGCTCTACGCTTAGATTTTTCATTAGGAGCACCTGTGCCCCTAAGTGAAAAAATTTAGGGGCACAGATAAAAATTTAGGAGCACAGTGCGTTTTTGTGACACAGCTTCATTATTAACACACAGATACAGAGAATATACTCTTTCCACACACAAATACACATTCTAGAGGGCTAGGCCTACAATCAAAATCACTTAGGGCCACTTTTCCAAATTCCCCCCAGTAAAAGGACTAAACTAAATATTACATATTTATATCTATATTCACATTAATTTCTATATGCAGCTGGTGTTTCAATTCAGGCCTACACAGCAGGATCTGGCAGGGAGCTGGGATGAAATTGGTCAGGGGGGGGGAGATTTTTTACAAGAGAGACCAGAGAGGCAATTACACTTCTGTCCTGAAAATACAATGACTCGCATATGAGTATGCTATGTAGCCTATGAGGCTATGATTAGCCTACCCATGGGTTACTTTTTTTTTTAAAATGCATTTGGTACCACAGTAACAGCAACTCAGTAATCTGATCTGAACATTACCTTTTGAAAAATACAACATTGTTCTATACTTGCATTTTAGAATTGAAACAAAAAAGAGTGGATGCCAACCAAACACATTTCCTCTAAATAACAATTTGGCAATATTGAAGGCTTGCACATCAAAAACGTGCCCTAGGCTACACCCCGAGACTGTCCAACAAAATACTGACTTCACGTGACGTGATGATGATGACAGTTGAGCAAGTGAGCGCACAGAGAGAGCCTGCTATGTGTCCTCCCCTAAGGTCTCAGGACGAGTAACATAAAGTACCACGTACTTACAAGATAAGTGTATGTAAACCGAAGCTATTTCTTCTCACAAAGTTAACAGGTTGAGCATTTGTTAGCATTTGTGCTAAGCGGAGAATTAGCAATTCTAGCGCCAAAGTTTCTCTCCAGCTCTTCTCCGTCCGTGGAAGCGCTCGATACTCCCGACGCTTAGCTTTCAAAACTCCCTCGACTGTTTGTCTGTCTGCCTCTGTCTCTCTGTGCGCAACGCGCACGCGGTCTTTTGCGCATTCTCTCGTTCACACGTTTTTGCGTTTCTCTATGGGGTGTATTTATTTTAGGAGCAAAATACAATTGAAAGGGTTGAAACATCTACTCGCACACGTGCGCCCTTTCCATTATTTCGTTCGCACAATCATTTATTTTAGGGGCATATGCGAGCAAAATGCTCGCACTGTAGAGCCCTGGGAGAGGGAGAGGGAGGGGGGAGGGGGAGAGGGAGAGGGAGAGGGACAGAGAGGGAAGAAGGGAGGGAGGGAGGGAGAGGGAGGGGGGAGAGGAAAGAATTTTGAACACCTCTTGTCGTTTGCCGGTGACAGCCAATCAAAATTGTCATAAAGGTGGCAAAACAGGAAGTGAGGTCATAGCTCAGCAACCGTTAGTCAATTTCTGTTAGGATTTTTTGCACACATTCTAGTCCATCCCATGACCTCCCATAAAAAAAAAATCCAGACCCCAAGCTCTCTACCGCCACCAACAGGTAACAGGAAGTGAGCTCATATCTCGGCAGCTCTTCAACGGATTCAAACTAAACTTGGTTTACGTGATCACACTCTCGTCCAAGGAATGCACACCAACATTGGCGAGATTTGGACCAAAGGGGGCGCTGCAGTTCCTTCTGTTGCCGTGGCGGCTCTGGCAAGTTTACTGCTTGGCCCCGCATTGCTGCTTGCAGCTATATTTCCCTTTGATTTACCACGATTGAGTGTATATAAGACATATTTTTGTTATTAAAATCATTGTATAGGTTCATGACATCAGGAAATATATATTGGCTGTAGTCTCACTTTAGCACTCCAGGAATTAGAGCTATTGAAAATTGACCATATTAAGAATGCTTAATGCGTGCAAATGATACAGGGGTGTAACATTCTCCTAAGCACTTGAGCTCACTTGAAATATACCCAGAAGACATGGGAAACTGTCCTTTGCTTACAGAAGTCAGCAGAAGTTGTAGAAGTCCATTCTTTTTGACAATAATAGAGCATTGCACATCCTGTGCTACAGTGAAAATGGACCATCCAACTTGTGTTAGTGCTAACTTCAAAAGTCAGCCTCCATGATGGCATGAGGGTGCAGTAGTGCATTGGTTAAGATGTTCTCACTCATCTGTAGAGTTAAATACAGTGCTGAATGGTATACATGGGTTTTAAACAGCATGAAAAGCCACTCATGCATTATATTTTGAAGGGAGATCTTCGATTACGGCCACATAGTAAGGTCAAATTGCATTCTCTACTATGTTTTAACAGTTTGGCTCCATCATAAGGACCAACAGGTGATAAAATGGTGGACTTTTGGTCAAGACCTGTCACACTGTAAGCACTACAGAAAGGAAAACATTGCAAAACATAACAAGGAATACACCCACCATTTAAGCTGGTGAAATCATGTCCAAGATAGGAATTAACACTGTTTTTTATATAAAATCATCTCATCGGTTAATGTATTTAACTGTTAAGAGTTGTCTTTTGTTTTGTTTTTAGTCTTCCTCGACATTTGCTGCCATTTATTGTCCCCGTCCCAACTCTTTTGAGACGTGTTGGATTTATCAAATTAGAAATGAGTACATATGTCCCCCAAAACAATATTTTTTCTCGGTTTTAACACTTAATATGTTGTCTTTTCACTATTCTCCAACTAATGAATAGATTGAATGTTTTGAAAATGATAGCATTTTGATTTTATTCACTGTTTACCAAACGTCCCAACTTCACCGTAGTTGGGGTTTGTACGTAGGATGGCTCGCGAGGCTATGTAAGAGGTGCCTCTCCTGGAATATACCGGTATAATGGGAGACCTTGCCATGGTAAAGTTTGGGAACCCCCAGTCTTACACAAACTGCACAGAGCTACTTACACTGGTGGCCTGTCCGGGAATTAAATTCAATTTCTCTTCAGGCCTACGTCCAGAATTCAGCACTATACCTGCATTTTATGCACAATATGTACATACTTTGTACATGTTGTCGGTGAACAGTATGCCATATTGTGCAGCTATCAGGTTTCTTCATTAACTAAAGGATACAGCATGCCATATACACAAATTGCTTGATCTTTTTGACAGTTTAACAAATACACTTTAATAAAAGTCACAATACATAGGCTACCACACAACTTAAATTGCTCCGTTACATAAACATGTGATGTAAACATTCAACTCAACATGCCGCCTATTGTCAATTAAGCAGGTCTTAATTTCTTCATTGACATTTTATCAGTACAGATACAGTATACTGCTGTATGTTGCTTGACTGCACAGTGCCTGCTCATGATATGGTGGACGTTAATTATGTATGTGACCTGAAAAGGCCAAGGCGACAGGCTCAAACAATTTTGTTGACTGGACTGCACTGCATATAGGTCAACAAGAAAGGTTTCTTATTATGTTGGTTACCAAAAACAGTAAGTAAGTAACATTAAAAGACCATGTCTCAGAATATGGGTTATTAAACACATTCCATAAAGCACCATTTGACATATGGGGAAGGAGTTCTTGGCTGTATGGTACACATCTGATGCTCATATTCCTGTTTTTACTTCCATCATGTTTCTTTCTTTCTTTCTTTCTTTCTTTCTTTCTTTCTTTCTTTCTTTCTTTCTGTCTTTCTTTCTTTCACTTGATCTCTCTCTCTCTCTCTGTCTCTGCTTCACTTTGCCCCTGCTGTTCCATCTTCTTCATGCTCCGCCACCCACATGTCTGCTGAGGGTGCAGAGGGGATTCCGGAACCCTCACAGCCCACCCCCCCACCCCCCCCCCCCCCTCCACCACCACCACCACCACAACACACACACACACACACACACAGACACACACACACACACACACACACACACAGACACACACACACACACACACACACACACACACACACACACCACCACCACCACCACACCCATGCAGCCCCTCTCCCCCTCTCTGTGGAAAATGGCAGTTTCTAAGGGGAGACTTGACAGGGGCCGGAGGTCGAGCTGCGTTAGACAGGCAAGCGAAGTTGGGGGGGGGGGGGGGGGGGGGGGGGGGGGGGGGGGGGGGTTGGAGATGGATATGGAAATGGGTGAGGTGAAGAGTGATTGGTTTGGTTGAGGGGGGGGGGGGGGGATTGGAGATGGGTGAGGTTGAGGTGAAGACAAGTGGGGTTGTTAAGGTTGATAGTGATGGAGGAAGTTGAGGCTGAGTGGAGGGCTGGAGAGCTGGAGGGCTGGAGGGGAAAGCTGGGATGCTGCCATAGTGTGTGTGGGTGTGTGTGGGGGGGTGTGTGTGTAGCAGGCACGTGCCACTCCAATACGGCAGGGGAGGCACGGCCCTCAACCAGCTCCAGATGAGAATGATGAGATGCAGTAAATGTGAATAATAGTAACAATAACAGCTATTGTTTTCGAGCATCTGCACCATAACTACCATTTGAGCAGTATTTAAACAAGTTTTCACTCATTTTCAATCATTTCCGTGGCCAAAATCGTAATATTTGCCCATTTCATGTCAAATTGCTCCGAATACGCTGAATTTGGGGCAACTCTGAACTGGCCTCACCCCGGATTGCGCAATCCCTCATTAACAAGTTTGCGCCATGTTGCTCGTTCTGTGAATGCAACCTGGTGATATTGTATTAAACGTTTTTATACACTTAATAGAAGTATGTATGGTGTGCCCTCATTTCCTGATATTTTCAAAAATATTTTCTACGTGTGATTATCATTTCTTTACTCTGGACGCTTTTGCATAACGCCCACTGAAAGATACAATGGTGAGGCGAGCAGTAGCCTGGCCGCAGACTCCTTCTGGTGTTGAGAGTCTTGCTGGACAGTTACGTCATAGCGAATCTGAAGTTCACAATACAGTCAGTCGGTGTTGTTGGCTAGCTTGTTCACTTTGACTGCTACAAGTGGATTTCATAACGAAACTAAGAGCATTCTCAAAGTTGGATTTCCAAGGGGAAAATATGTGATAAATAATGGAGGACCGACAGAGCTGAAGGGTTTACTGCAGGTGACCGGTCAGAGGATTATAACTACCCGATCATTTCAAAGTGAGTGGTACAACAGAAAATATTTGTTGTTTCCCCTGTGTCTTGTTTGCAACCGGCGAGAATGTGTGGAAGACCATTCGCATGGGATTTTACGACTTAACAATTTACCAAGGACTAAGGAGCCTCACGAAACACAAATCCTCGTGGCTACTCATATTCAATGCCAAATTGCTTTGGACGTTTGGGGCGACGTTTGGGGCTTTGTATGAACAGCACCGGCTAAAGTAACGTTAGCATGCACAACGCCCCACAACGCCTTCACAAAGTGAAGGAAAAGAGCGGCGCATGGACCTGATGTAGGAGTTCAGGTAAGACCAATTTCCTGTGTGTGAAGCCTGTGTTTGTGAGACCCGTGGGGGAGAGAGAGAATCCTCCGTGATTCTGTCCGGTGTGGTAGCTTTTGTGATGGGCACCGGATTCTCATGTGCCCGGTAACTGTTTGTAAAGTTGAGTACAGGGTACCGTTGAGGTAAATCAAATATACCCGTGTAACTACAAGACTCTGATTTAATTCCAAGGTGTAGGCATAACAGAAATGACAGTCCCAAAATAATTGGTGACCATATCGAAGCTTGTGTAATATCTGTTTACGTTGACATTCGCTTCCTGCCACACCTTTGTCCCACATCGCTTGCCGTAGCCTCGTACAAGTAGATGTAGGCCTACATTTGCACGAGAATCCAGTGCGTATCACAAAAGCCATCGCACCGGTTGTTCGCCGTGGTGCTCAGCGGTCTATATGACACCATGTTACAGGCTACTGGTTCACCAGGATACTCTTTTCCCATCTCCTCTCCTCTTCTCTCTTCTCCTCTCCCTCTCCTCTCCTCTCCTTGAGCTCCTCTCCACTCCTCCTTTCTCCTCTCATCTCCTCTCTCTTCTCCTCCCCTCTCCTCCTCTCTCATCTCCTCTCTCCTCTTCTCTCCTCCTCTCCTCTCCCCTCCCCTTCTCTCCTCTCCTCTCCTCTTCTCTCCTCTCCACTACTCTCCTCTCCTCTCCTCTCCTCTCCTCTCCTCTCCTCTGCTCTGCTGTCCACATTGGTGCTGAGTGGTTTATGTGAGACCACTGTTTGAATCCTGTGTGTGTGTGTGTGTGTGTGTGTGTGTGTGTGTGTGTGTGTGTGTGTGTGTGTGTGTGTGTGTGTGTGTGTGTGTGTGTGTGTGTGTGTGTGAGAGAGAGGGAGAGCGAGAGATCTAATAGCATTTTCTCTGCGGAAATGCAGTATGTCAAAATATGTAGGCCTACCTTATGTTAAGAAAGCTGCTACGACATATGGAACTTGTCGGTAGGCCTATTTGGCAATTATTTATTTGAAAATCTGATATTGAAAAAGTTGCCTCACCAGCCATAAATCCCAGCGCACGTCACTGGTGTGTAGAATAGTAAGGTGGGGGTTATTTGGAGAGGAAGTTATATAGCTGAGGGCTGGATGAGGGGACGGGTGGGATGCTGTTGTGGTGTGTGTAGTAGTAAGAGTAGTAAGGTGGGGGTCATTGGAGAGGAAGTTATGGCTGAGTGGATGGTGAGGGCAGGGGGGTGGGGTTGGGGTTGGGAGACTGCTGGGGTGGAAAGGGCTGATGCGGGGCGGAGGTTATTGGGGAGTGACGGATGGAGGAAGTTGCGGCTACGGGTGGTGTAGGGGTGGAGACTGTTGGGGTTGGTAGTGTGTGTGTGTGTGTGTGTGTGTGTGTGTGTGTGTGTGTGTGTGTGTGTGTGTGTGTGTGTGTGTGTGTGTGTGTGTGTGTGTGTGTGTGTGTGTGTTCAGGAAAGCCGACAAGTGGGGACAGTTGTCCCGGTCACAGGGAGAACTTTAACCTTTGGCTAAGGCCCGCCCTAAAGTGCTTTTTGAGCAATCACAGCGCAGCAAACGGACAACCTCGGTCAAACCTCGGTCAGTTTTGACAGCGCTCCATTGAACTCAATGCTGAAATCGCATGTTTTCAAGTAGCCTAGGGTTTAGCAAGATATTACGGTCGTATTATTATTAAAATATGATTGGAAATTGTGCCTGGGTCATTCATGACAAATGTGTTAGCTTCCCCGCTAGGTAATCGCTTTCCCCTTTCCCTGAAACCGGTCTAATGCTTACTAGCAGCTGGATAGTCTGCCTTGAAGGGTCTGGGCAGCCTCACACTCGACTAGAAAGTACACAGATCAAAAACATACTTTGTGTGTTCCAATCATGCCACCATCTCATTCGTGTCACTTTTCAGTAAGGTTGTAAGCAAACCACAGACCTGTTTCATAGTAGGATTTTGGGATTTCTGACCTAATTAATGAAGAAACACCGCTAGCAAAGTTAACTATCGGCCACGTCAGGTCATATGTGAGAATGCTGTTCATTGACTTCAGTTCAGCATTCAATACCATTATACCACAACAACTCATCAGCAAACTGGACAAACTAGGTTTCAGCACCTCCCTCTGCAACTGGCTGCTGGACTTCCTGATGCAGAGACCACAAGCAGTACGGGTAGGGAATAACACCTCAAGCACCCTGACCCTGAGCACGGGGGCTCCGCAAGGTTGTGTTCTCAGCCCCCTGCTGTTCACGCTGCTGACACATGACTGCACAACGACCCACAGCACTAACCATCTAGTGAAGTTCGCGGATGATACAACACTGGTGGGCCTCATCACTAAGGGCGATGAGACTCACTACAGAGAAGAAGTAGACCTGCTGGCCAGATGGTGCAAAGACAACAACCTCCTGCTGAATGTCAACAAGACCAAGGAGATTGTTGTCAACTTCCAGAGGGTCCAAAAACAACTGCCACCACTGACCATCGACGGTGATGCTGTGGAGAGAGTGAGCAGCACCAAGTTCCTTGAAGTGCACATCAGCTACGACCTCTCTTGGACCACCAACACTACATCACTGGCGAAGAAGGCCCATCAGCGTCTCTACTTCTTGCGCAAACTAAAGAAGGCAAGTGCTACACCCTCCATCATGACAAAATTCTACAGAGGAACCATAGAGAGCGTCGTGTCCAGCTGCATCACAGTGTGGGGAGGAAGCTGCACGGAGAAAAACAGGAAGAC
>NC_085878.1:31510499-31522999 GCF_034702125.1 Engraulis encrasicolus
TCATATGAATGTACCTCCTTCTTCTATTTGTTTCATTGTCTCCTTCCTTCACACTTTGCAGCTTTGAGGCCTTGGCACCTTCATTCCATTGTATAGTCAACTGTTCAATAATAATGCACGTCTTAAAGTCTTAAAGTAATCCATATGTTGTACTGTTTTTCTGTACATTCTACTTAATGTCGACAGTAAAAAAAAAAACTTTTTTCGAAAAGAAAGTGACTTCATCCAATATATAAAAGTCATTTCCCATGGGGAACCACCACATTTCCTGTCAGCGCACATCCAGCAGCAGACCTTTTAGATGACACAGCTTCTACAAACATCATCAACATGTCATGAAAGGCGTCCGACTTGGATGTTCTCAGCGGCTGGCAGTCAAAGTCTGCAGATTTTCTTTCAATGTAATTTCAAACCCTATTAAACAGACGAGAGAGGGGAGTCCCTGTGATTTGTTGGGGGAGAGACAGGTTGGGGCCGGGCCGGGCTGGGCTGGGCCGGGCTGTGCAGTGTGCTGGGCCATGCAGCGGGCTGACTCAGTGTTCGTTTTTGCTCAGCCCCATCATGGCATGAGTCACTCTGCAAAACGGCGCTGTGATGTGATGTAAGGGCTGGCTAATAGCGGGTGGCACTCAGCGTAGCCTATAGCCACTACATCAACTTTGACTTCAGCTAAAAAAAAACTCCAGCCATGGCACCGATCTTCTGTTTTAATTCAAAGCATCGGAGCCAAAAAAAAGCACAAAAAAAACAAAGACAAAGACTGCTGCATGACCTTTCGTGATTTACGCCCCCACCTCCATCCCCACGCCTCCGCCCTACCAACCACCATCCCCTAATGTACCTTCCATGAAGGGTCACTGACAGCTTTTGCTGGGCCCAGGACAAAGTGATCTGAAAGGGCCCCCTTCTTAATATATACAAATTCACAAATGTAATTACAACACTAGCGGTATGATAATACAAAGGTGAAACCATAATGTCATCCCACTAGTGTTGTGGAGTACTTCTCTATAGTACTTTATACGACTCTGGGATGCATTTCTCGAAAGCGTAGTTGTTAGGAGTTAGCAACTTGGGTAGTTGCCAATGGGAAATGGCATTGCAACCAACAAAGTAGCTGCCGTAGTTAGCAACTACACTTTCGAGAAATATACAGTTATATTACATACAATGTAATGAAGGTGCAATTCTGGGCCCCTCTTCTATATGGGCCCAGAACAACTGTCCCGTTTGTCAACCCCCTGACGGCTTCCCTGCTTCTCCGCTCGCCCCTGCCTTTCAAAAAAGGATGCTAACCTTTGTGTGACTTTTCGTCACTTCTCCTTTGAATGCCGGTGGAAGTCGACGTGTTACATTCACGCCTCAATTAAAAACTTTTCCCGCTAACAACAACTGCCCTTTCATGTTAGAAAGAAGGATATCCTTCTGCTTTTAAGGTCGCCTTATTTTAGAAGGAAAAAAACCTTGACTATAGTCCAGACTCCCCACCCCTCGACTGCTTTATTATTTCATTCCTCTGTGCCCCATGCCTGCCTGGCTGTGTAGGCCTACCTTTTGAAGGATGAAAACTTGTTGA
The DNA here is from genome assembly GCF_034702125.1 of Engraulis encrasicolus. Taxonomy (NCBI): domain Eukaryota; kingdom Metazoa; phylum Chordata; class Actinopteri; order Clupeiformes; family Engraulidae; genus Engraulis; species Engraulis encrasicolus. Next base: position 31,512,076 of record NC_085878.1, read on the forward strand.
TGTTGGCACTGGAGATGGCCCACAAGTTATCAAACAACTCCTTTTTTCTTCTCTGCCAAAAAAAGAAAGCAAGAGGGGAAAAAAAACTCTCTCTGAGTCTTGGCATATGGCTCAGAGAACAGATTAAAAGATGTGCACATCAAAGCGCTGTCACACAGCATTGTTTAGACAGTCTTCGCTCACTTTTCAAAAAAGCTTTCTCCGAGACATGGGCTGTCTGGACAGGCGCATCTGGAACTTGCACACACAAGATGCAGAGCTGGACCAAGTCTGGCACGGATCCGGTCTGAAGTCGGAGGCCAGCAGGGTGACTTGCTGCAGCTCTTTTGGGCATGCTCAGACAGCCAGACCTGGGGAGAATACAAACACATGTAATCTTTTAGGGCTTAGCAGCCATCATTTAGGATCTGTGTCGCACACTCTTTTCATCCGGTGGTTGTTGTTTTTACGCCTTTCTTACAATAATGAGCATAAGGTCCTCTGACAGCCAAGCACTGTCTCTCTCTATTTCCCTCTATTTGTCTTTCCCCCCCCATCACTCTCTCTCTGTCCCTATTCGTCTCTCTCTCTCTCTCTCTCTCTCTCTCTCTCTCTCTCTCTCTCTCTCTCTCTCTCTCTTTCTCTCTCTCTCCTTCTCCATCTGTCGTGCAGTGACTACCAGAATGTACATGCTCGTTAGAGTTGCCTGTAGCCCATCTGAACAAAAAAAAGAATCCCCCAGTTTGAAGGGCATTGTTGTTATCTGTTCCTCTGGTCCATGCTAAAGCGGCTCTTTGCCAACCAGTGCCCTCGCCTCCCTTGCGCTGATACCGCCAACCCCAAAGGGTATAATTGAGTTTTTATTGGATTTTTCTTGTAGCCCCTCAACCCGTTAAGACACGGTGTTATAAATTTGCCATTACTAGAATGGCAAGGACCAAATCGTAATGCATTACTAAAGGCCCTGTGCTGTGTCATAGTAGTGTAGTACTATGGTATAGTTCACTTTTCAATGACTATAGCAGTTTTCCCTTGGTGGAATGGCGTGCATTATGCGGCTACCACATGTTGTTCCACCACTGGGATGTTGTAATAGTCACTGAAAAATTGTAAGTAGGCCTAATACAGAACTTCACCAATAGTACTACCATGGTACTACACCATGACAGTGCACTGGGCCTTTAGTAATACATTGCTCCTTGGTCATTGCCATTTTGCATGTTAACAGCTAATTTAAAACAGGGGGCGTGTCCTAAAGGGTTGAGAACATACCCTTGGATATCCTTGGCTCATAGTCCATCCGGCTTTTCCCTCCATGTCCTTCATTTTTCCTTCCAAGTTCTTACATCCATCGGTCATGCCTTAGGATTTCTCTTCACATGGATGTAGGCTACTACTACTTTACATCAATGCTGCCAGAACCGAATTAGACTGACGTGGTCACACAAAATTTCACATTGGGATATACAGCGAAATTAGACTGACTGGGATTCTTTTTTTTTTTTTTTTTTTCATTTTTTGATCTAAGTATTGGAAGTGGATGAAAGGCATGGTTGAGCATCCATGAAGCAGCTTACATTTTCTATAATATTAGACCAGGACATCCTTTGATCTTTTAATCCCCTGCTTATAAGGTTGTGGGAGATAAGCAGGCGTGACTAACTCCTCTTTCTTAGCCAATCTAATGGTCAAGTAAGTCCAGTTCTCATAATGAGTTCTCTTACCTTCTTTTGAAGACAAATTGCGTCGCAAATTCCAATGTCTAATGGATCATCCTTTCAACAGAACCTTCAAGTGCAAGCCCTTGGTTTGGTTTTACATACACATAGCTGTAAGGAAAGCAAAACAGACATGGAAGAAACCACATTAAACATAACTAAGGTCCATCTGCAAGGAAGGAGAAACCACTCGACTCTGACTCTCTTATCAGTGGATATGAATCTCTCTAGGCTGTCAGCACCGTCAGCTTAGCCACTCGACACTGTCAGCTGAAGATGTTATTCAAATCAGACAACAGAATGACACACAGATTTAATCAGTGACAATGTTGGAAGGGGAGAAAAGAAAGAAAGAATATAATATCTTTGCTAAATTCTCAATTAACACAATAGTGTTCCATTATAATTAAAAGGTCTGGCATACGCAATAGAACAATATTATTGAATGACAATCCTGTTTTATTTTTAATTTCAGTATATCTACCGTAGGCTATAGACTGCGAACAGATTCTACACCAAAAAATGTCCGCGTCCATGCCATGCATGCACAGTAGAAAGTCATTTCTCTTCCCTTTCATCCTCTTTCTATGTTTTGCAGATGAATGACTTTATTGTTTGCAGAGGGGAGCTGTCTTTCTGTCGCGCCTCTTCACAGTGAGTTTAGCTGGTAATTGGGTGACACTCTCCTGTTGCTGTCTCCCTCTCCTCCTCCTCTTTTCTCCTCCTCCTCCTCCCTCTCTCCTCTCCTCTCCTTCTCTTCTCTTCTCTCTTCTCCCTCGCCAGCAGAAAAGTTATTTACATCACTAATGCTTTCATCTGATATTCCTTTTGTGTCACTGTTGTGTGCCGCGGCACAGGCTCTCAGTTCAGATGTTACAAAAAAAGAGACTTCACATGATTTTACAAAAAAAAACCCGTATCTCGTATATTTTTTTATTTTCATGTTTTTTGTTCTATCCTTCATTTTTCTTCCGTCTCTTTGGCTTTTGCCAAACCTCTCATCCATCCTTCCCATGAAAAATTATGCCACAGAAATGATTAAGGGGTGTGGAGAGGCTCCTAGAACAGAGGAGATGAGACAAGGGCAGTCTCCACAAAGGCCCAGACTGGAGCGTTGGAGCACTGCACACAATACCACAAGGGACATGCAAATAATACATTTTTTCTCCCCCCAATGTTTTACACTTCAGAGGCCGTCTCTACTCTGTGGTGTTGCCTTTATTTTATCTGCCCGTTTGATGCCGGGTAAAGGAGAAGGCGTCCATTGTCCTTTTCCAGCCTTGAGGCATGTTGTGTTGTCAGGCAGTGCACCGCGATGAGAGCCAGTGGAGGTCTGGGTGATGTTGGCTAAATGTCACTCTTCTCCCGCATGACATGACCGAGACAAGACGCCATGCATATGATACGGCGGTGACTTTGTGTTTGTTTTCTGAATCTCTCTTTGTATCTCTCTGTATCACTCTCTCTCTGTCTCTCCCCCCCCTCTCTCTCTTTTATCGTCCATTCTGTATTTCATTGTCTGTTTTGTCATGCCAATATCAGTTCTCTTCCACGCCCTTTTGATTAATTGAAATGAAGATCATGTGTGTAATGTGTCCAAATTATATGATCACATTTACATACAAGCATGTACTGTATGTAATTACATTGAATATTCACACGGCCTTCTTATACTACTCAGCTTCTCTTATTCCCTATGTCACCCCTCTCTAAATAACCCCTTCTCTTTTCATGACATATTTCTCTCTTCCCTTCCCACTTATGTGGTCTCTCTCTCTGTATCTAGTGTAGTGTTTCTCAACGGGTGCGGTACAGCCCCCCCAGGGGGCGTTGGAGAGCCTTAGGGGGTGTTGAGAAGGATACAGTTGAGAGGGGGCGGTGCTTAGTTGTCATTGGGGGCATTAGTCCATTTAATATTATTGATACTAGGGGGGTGTTGGCAGGCTTATGATGAGGTCAAGGGGGCGTTGGTGATGAGGTCCAGGGGGCGATTGTTCAAAAAGGTTGAGAACCACTTATCTAGTGTGTATCTCTGTCTCTCTCTCTCTCTTCCTCAACCTCTGTGTGCATCTCTGTCCCACCCTTATCCCCCCGGCTAAACTCTCCAGTGTCCCCCCTCTCTGTCTCTGGCCCCCAAATGCCATCTGGCCTGGCTCCACATCTGTGGATATCCTGTCTGCAAAGCCCCAGACAGACAGCCGAGCTCTTTGTACAAGTGACGTGACGTGCTCCGGCCGGCTCTCCCAAGCATCTGCTAGGGCTTATGGGAACTCGGCTCGGCGATCCACACGAATGGGAGGCCATCATTAGGCTATTGGTGGCCGTGTGGCTATTGAACGTTAGCGCCTTTAGAGTACATTGTATTTTGTACATTGTGGAGTACATTGTATTGGCAGGAATATAATTGATAGCATCAGATTAGTGGTCATGTCTATATATGCATTACATGACACTAAAGGCTCAGTTATGCTTCCTACTTGTGCCACAGAGTGAGCTTGACGCAGCCATGATGCAGTTAATTCTTGTTTATGCCCTGTTTTGAAGCACGGTCTGCGCGATGTCATTCCACGCTGAAACTGCCTTCAATACAAAGAGTAAACTAGACGTGTCGGTTGTTTTTTAGCATCACAGACTCGACGAGAATGAAAATGAAACATTAAATCTTTATATCACGTGCATGTTTGATCGCACTGGCAGCCACAGTAGTAGTTTGGAACAAAGAAGTGGCTCATTTGTCGAGGACGAAGCGGAATGTTTCCTCGACCTCGGAACCACTGTTCAACTGTCCAAATAACTTCAGCGTCGTAACTTGCAAGCGCATGTGTTGTCTTCGGTTCGTGTAAATAAATCAAACAACAAAGCACGGGCAACTTATTTAATGAAGAGCTCACAGTCCGTAGACCGACGAAGGTTAGAACAAGGAAGTAGCGCTTGTTCTCGACTCGAGGACATAGCAGGCTGGTCGAGAGGACCAATCAGAGACCTATTTTCGCCCTTTCACGCCGTCGCTCCCTGCGTCGAGACACAATTTTGGGGAGGTGCCCCAGAGTACCTGCGTGATGGGGGGGGGCTTCACTACGTTAACTGCGCGGCTCACTGCATCATGATGCAGTGACGCTGATCTCGAGGCATAAACCACCCTTAAGGCTCAGTTATGCTTCCTACTTGTGCCACAGAGTGAGCTTGACGCAGCCATGATGCAGTTAATTCTTGTTTATGCCCTGTTTTGAAGCACGGTCTGCGCGATGTCATTCCACGCTGAAACTGCCTTCAATACAAAGAGTAAACTAGACGTGTCGGTTGTTTTTTAGCATCACAGACTCGACGAGAATGAAAATGAAACATTAAATCTTTATATCACGTGCATGTTTGATCGCACTGGCAGCCACAGTAGTAGTTTGGAACAAAGAAGTGGCTCATTTGTCGAGGACGAAGCGGAATGTTTCCTCGACCTCGGAACCACTGTTCAACTGTCCGAATAACTTCAGCGTCGTAACTTGCAAGCGCATGTGTTGTCTTCGGTTCGTGTAAATAAATCAAACAACAAAGCACGGGCAACTTATTTAATGAAGAGCTCACAGTCCGTAGACCGACGAAGGTTAGAACAAGGAAGTAGCTGTTTGTTCTCGAGCACAGAGCAGCCTGGTCATGAGGACCAATCAGAGACCTATTTTCGCCCTTTCACGCCGTCGCTCCCTGCGTCGAGACACAATTTTTGGGGAGGTGCCCCAGAGTACCTGCGTGATGGGGGGGGCTTCACTACGTTAACTGCGCGGCTCACTGCATCATGATGCAGTGACGCTGATCTCGAGGCATAAACCACCCTTTAAGGCTCAGTTATGCTTCCTACTTGTGCCACAGAGTGAGCTTGACGCAGCCATGATGCAGTTAATTCTTGTTTATGCCCTGTTTTGAAGCACGGTCCTGCGCGATGTCATTCCACGCTGAAACTGCCTTCAATACAAAGAGTAAACTAGACGTGTCGGTTGTTTTTTAGCATCACAGACTCGACGAGAATGAAAATGAAACATTAAATCTTTATATCACGTGCATGTTTGATCGCACTGGCAGCCACAGTAGTAGTTTGGAACAAAGAAGCGGCTCATTTGTCGAGGACGAAGCGGAATGTTTCCTCGACCTCGGAACCACTGTTCAACTGTCCAAATAACTTCAGCGTCGTAACTTGCAAGCGCATGTGTTGTCTTCGGTTCGTGTAAATAAATCAAACAACAAAGCACGGGCAACTTATTTAATGAAGAGCTCACAGTCCGTAGACCGACGAAGGTTAGAACAAGGAAGTAGCGCTTGTTCTCGACTCGAGGACAGAGCAGGCTGGTCGAGAGGACCAATCAGAGACCTATTTTCGCCCTTTCACGCCGTCGCTCCCTGCGTCGAGACACAATTTTGGGGAGGTGCCCCAGAGTACCTGCGTGATGGGGGGGGCTTCACTACGTTAACTGCGCGGCTCACTGCATCATGATGCAGTGACGCTGATCTCGAGGCATAAACCACCCTTTAAGGCACACTGCAAGGAGACATGCTAGGCTCATAATGTGCAGCCTTGCACCAGTGGAGTGCCTTACTAGCCCATGCGCTAACAAAGCTTTACTACCAAAACACTACACTACTACGACATTAGTCTTTAGTTAGTCTTTAGTTGCATATAACGCCTTGGCCATCACTGTCATTCTGGTGACAACAAACTTAGGAATGGGGCTGTGTGTTAGCACATTAAAAACCTCTATGAGTGGATGAGTGTAAAAACTCTGTGGCCGTGGCCTGGCGGTGGGGCACTGGGTTGCTGCGCCGGTGACCAGGGTTCGATTCCGCCCCGGGTCATTTGACAATCCTTCCCCGTCTCTATCTCCACACTCATTTCCTGTCTCTCCTCCACTGTTCTGTCGAAAATAAAGGCAAACAAGCCTTAAAACATGCAACAAAAACTCTATGTGTGTGTGTGTGTGTGTATCGGGCAGCTGGTGGAGAGAGCCTGTAGACTGGGATGGAGTGGGAGAGTGTGGGTTGGGGGGGGTGCTTAAAAGGGGACCAGAGACGAGGCAAATAAACACAAGGAAATCATTTGAGAGCACATGACATTCCCCGAGAGCTATCGCCGTGATAAATGATCGTATCAATATTTACCAAATGGGCTGTCCCCTCCCCGCCGATCTTTTTGTCGCTCTGACTGACTGCCTGCCTTCAAACAATGACATCAATGCGAGGGCTAATTATTGTTCATGCCGTTTGGTTTTGGCAAACGCGCCGTGGCCCTCCAGATGCATTCAATATGTGTGCAGTCAGAACTGTGCTGGGCTGGACTGGTCATCCGGCATACAGGGCATCCTCCCGGTGGGCTGACAGTCATCAGGGGCTGGTGCTTTTGTTTTTTTTGTTTGCTTCAAATTTTCCCCTTAGAGACACCGGCCCATGATTTAAATGGAGCGGCCCATCGGTGCATCCTAAATATGACAGTGGACTGAGACCATCATAATCAGTGTTTCTCAAACTTTTTCGGACCGAGGACCACTTTGTCCCCCGAAAAATGTTCAGGGACCATCTGTCAACTGAATCAACAGTTGACGGGTGCTAATTGGACACTGTTAATTTTGGTGAAGATCACTTACTTTTTATTCACATTTACAAGCCTGTCTTATTGTGGTGAAAATAAGACTTCAGACATGTTTGGCTTTGTAATAATGTTACAAATATAGCCTTCTGCCAGCTTGTCTTGGAAAAGTAGAAATCCCCTTGTGGACCACCTGAGCTCTGTCGCGGACCACCAGTGGTCCCCGGACCACACTTTGAGAATCACTGATCATAATTGTAGTGTAGTATGGGAGAGGGGGTGTGAGGGGCTGGTCTATGCCAAAAATGCCCCGGACGATTTGTGGTCCCAGCCCAGCCCTGGAACTGTGTGAGCTATGCGCACGAGAAGGAATGAGAGAGAGAGGCCAAGTGCCATTAACTACTCCCGAGGGAGACAGGGGCTCATATGGGGCCGACTCATTATGCAACTCTACATTATGCACTATAATCAAGAAGGCACGTATAAGAGAGTTTGTGGATTAAATGTTTTTTTTTTCTTTTCTGTAATGTATCCACTCTTCAGTTAATGCGCTTGTGTTGCTTGTGTTGCTTGCACTCCTTCCGTGACACATGCTGTACGCTTGAGGCCTATCACTTAACATTCTGGCTAACCTTTCCGAAAGCAAACAAAAAGATGATCTCGTAAGAGTGTAATAGTGTCATAATCATTATTTACACAGACCAATTTACTGTAAGGTCAGTTATAAAGTCAACTCTCCTCAACTGTCTCTTTACTGATTGTGATCAGCTATAGCCCATCGCACTGTTGTCTTAGCTGTTTTCCCATGCCGCACGCTAACGACCGTGGCTAACAGAATACGTACTCACACTCCCCTGTGCGTGTGTGGCGGATCTATGCGTCAGCCTCACAGGCATGTCTCACAGGCCATCCCACATCAGTCAATGCCACAGGCCACGACCGAGGCAAAAGGTCGTCTGTAGGTCATGAGGACCCCCTTTGCTTATTGGTTAGACAGCCAAACTGGTGCTCTATAATCACCGGCATTCGCTGCAACGCCGTGATTCAGGGCAGGCCAATCCAATCAGCAAGGCACACATGGAAGTGAAAAAAGGTCAAATACGAGACGAGACAGCACTGGAATGGCCACACACTAAGGTCTGTCTTGGTCGGTCTGCCTGCCTGACTGACTGACTGCTCTGCCTGTGGTATCCAACAGAGCTATGTGTTGTTTGTCCATAGTGGGAGAAAACAGAAGTTAGAGTGATTGAAAGACCCAGCTATTCATTTTGCTGTACTTTCCCCTCAGCAGTCCCATCACAAGGTGCAGGACAAAAGCTCATTATTGCTGTAATCAGAAGAACTGCATTTCCGTGTGCTACTGTATGCTAGCTTGTGGTCTGGGAATGCTAATTATTAATTAGGAGGATAAATGCCTGTTCTGTCTGTCTGGGAGCTGGACAGTCCCTTCTTTCTCCACTTCATGGGCGTGTCGTGTGTCCGATTGGGATCATGTGGCCCCTTGCGTGACTTCAGGACGTCCTGTTCCATCTGGGTTTTGGAGGAGAACAGCAGCGTGGATGAAAACATCTAAGCTTTGCGTTTGTACGACCGGGCAGAGCTTGTTGAGGTTAGAGGACAGATAATGCACTGTGAAAACATGATTACTGGAGATGTTTTTCTTAAAACATTTCAAATGAGATTATGTTAGAGTGTGCTAAAACTCTACTTGGTCATTATAATCAACTTCTTCTTGTTCTTTTTCTTCCTCTTCTTCTTCCAATCCTGAACTCTTCTCTTCTTCTTCTTCTTCTTCTTCTTCTTCTTCTTCTTCTTCTTCTTCTTCTTCTTCTTCTTCTTCTTCTTCTTCTTCTTCCAGTCCTAAACTCGGCCTCCTACTCCTTCTCCTTGGGACATGTTCCAGAGCTGGCTTATCTAAACACTTACAGATGTCTAAGGGGCCTTTCCTTTCTCATAGCCCCTTCACCACCTCCATTAGCTCACAGGCCAGCCTGAATCAGCCTCAGCCCACCGCCGCCAGTTGGTACAAGACTGCCGAACGAGCACAGAGAGTTTTTCTTGAGAGAGAGAGAGAGAGAGAGAGAGAGAGAGAGAGAGAGAGAGAGAGAGAGAGAGAGAGAGAGAGAGAGAGAGAGAGGAGAGTGTGAGAGAGAGAGAGAGATGGAATGGGCGAGAGAGAGAGAGAGAGAGAGAGAGAGAGAGAGAGAGAGAGAGAGAGAGAGAGAGAGAGAGAGAGAGAGGGATGGAGAGATGGAGAGAGAGAAGGAGAAACAGAATGATAAAGAGCTAAAGTTAGTTTGAAAGAGGGGAACAAGAAAGAGATTGAGAGAGGGTGAGAGGTACTGTAGAGAGATGGTGAAGGAGAAAAGGAAAATGAAGGATAGAGATGGCCCAGATTGCTCCTAGATACTGTGTGTGAGAGAGAGAGAGAGAGAGAGAGAGAGAGAGAGAGAGAGAGAGAGAGAGAGAGAGAGAGAGAGAGAGGTGGTACTGTACACAAGAATGAAAAAGAGAGATAGAGTGAATAAGACAGGATGAATGAGAGAGAGAGAGAGAGAGAGAGAGAGAGAGAGAGAGAGAGAGAGAGAGAGAGAGAGAGAGAGAGAGAGAGAGAGAGAGAGAGAGAGAGTATCAGTTAGTATGAGAGACGGAGAGGGTAACTGAGAAGGTTAGTGTGAGAGAATGTAAAGGAGAAATAAAGAGAGGGTGAATGAGTAAGGCAGAGGCAGGAATATGCTGAATGAGAAATGGAAAGGAAAGAGAGAGAGAGTGTGTGAGAGAGAGGCACGGAGAGTAAACAGGGAAGAGAAAGTGGGATAAATTGAGTGTGAGAGAGGGTGAGTGAGGAAGAGTGGTATAGAGTGATGTGTAAGGTGAAAGAAAGAAAGAAAGAAAGAAAGAAAGAAAGAAAGAAAGAAAGAAAGAAAGAAAGAAAGAATGAATGAATGAATGAATGAATGAATGAATGAATGAATGAATGAATGAATGAATGAATGAATGAATGAATGAATGAATGAACGAACAAACAAATGAATGAATCTTTATTGTCCATAAATGTGGAAAATTGTCTTCAGTTTCACCATGTAAAAGACATAACACAGGTGGGACCTTACACATTTAGAGACATTACACGTTTAAGTAAGCTTAAGGGAGAGGCAGAAACATGGTGAAATGAGAAAGAGAAAGAGAATGAAAGAGGTGGAGAGAAGGGGGTGGGGTGGAGAAAGAGAGAAGGTATAAAAAATACCAGCTGCCTTGGAATTCCAAGTTAATTTAAATCATTATACATTGTGTGAAGCTTTGAATTGCAGCTTTGAGTTCAAACAACACTCACAACTATTTCCACTCTTGCTTTTGCTTTCACACAACAAGCTGGTAAACTTAAAATTTCAAGTTAAACCATGCTGTTGCCATTGCCGAGTATAGGAGAATAAATTAACTATATAGGTTATCATGACCACTGCTATCATTTTTTACAGTGGCGAGGAAGAGTGCTGCCAGTTAGGCAAGCTACTACTGTAATACTGTTTTCAAGCTGACCAAAACGGTGCCGATGTCCATTCTTGCATTCTATTTGGAGTCACTTGCGTCCATACCGGGCTCTGAACTTTTCCGCTGATGTACCTGCTGACGTCCCCGTTGTTGTCACAGTTCGCAGCGA
>NC_085878.1:31527999-31532999 GCF_034702125.1 Engraulis encrasicolus
CAGTTGTTTGAGAGTGTTTGTTGTGCAAGGAAATGCAAAAACAAAAAACTACAACAAACAAACACACAAACAAAAAATAAAAGGGAGTATTTGGATGGGTGCTACACACACACTGTTGAGCAGTATGTTGACAGGGTTTGGGGTGTGGGGTTGGGTGGGGCGGTGGTATTGGGGAGTCTGCTGATCAAATACGCCAATAAAGCGTGGCACGTCTTACTGCTATCCTCCTCTGTTGTCTCGACTTAAAGAAAGCCTGCATGGCCTAACAATGGCAGCTCTGCTTCACAGTCATCCCAAGTAATTAACACTGTGCAAATTCAAATCTAGTGCAGTACAATTTAATTGGGGGGGCTCTTGGATGTGTGTGTGCATGTGTGCATGTGTGTGTGTGTGTGTGTGTGTGTGTGTGTGTGTGTGTGTGTGTGTGTGTGTGTGTGTGTGTGTGTGTGTGTGTGTGTGTGTGTGTGTGTGCACGTGCATGCATGTATGGGTGACAGGCAGCGTACATAGGCATGCAAGTGTTTGTCTTCTACGTGTACATCAACATGTATTTTGGAGCGTCGGCCATTTAAGAAAACATCTTTGAGGTTTGTCCGAAAAACAAACTTCTTCACCAGGTCTTTTCGGTCACAATGAGATTTAGCAGAAACAAAAAAGAAGCGTGCGTGAGCATTCTGGTTGAGAGGACAATTTCTTCTCTTTCATCTAAAATGGAGCTGTGAAGGGATGGGGGTGGGGGGTGGGGGGTGGACAGCAGGGCCGCTGACAGCTTTGGCCGGGCCCGGGACAAAGTCATCTGAAAGGGCCCCCTTGATGCAATAGATGCAATATAATGAGGAACCAATTATGGGCCCTATCTCTCCTTGGGCCCGGGACAACTCTCCCCTTTGCCCCCCCCCTCTGTCGGTACCCCTGGTGGACAGTGTCCTGAGATGATAGTGAACTTGCTCTGTGTAGAACCGCAAGGGCCGTGACTCCTCTTTTTTTCTCCTCCAGTGGCGAGTCTGAATGTTGTTTTTTTTCCCCTGCATGGCTCTCGCCTCTCGTCTCCCTCTTTTCATCTGCTAACCTTTTGATCTAAATCTTCTTAGCTCTACGTAAATGAAGTGCTTCAGCCTCTTGAAGACCCGCAGCTTTCAAGCCACTATTCGTCTTGAGACGTAAATCCTCTTGGAAAAAGAAATGATCCGAACGTGTACATTTGGAAATTTTAAAGTGGAGACACACACTCCAAAGACTGCCCCAGAATCAGCATAGTCACCCTTTTGATAAATCTTTTGCTCTCGCCTCATCTCTATGCAGTGTGTAAACTTTTGTGCACCCGGACGAGTGGACTAGAATGTCCCCTATACGCTGAAGGACTTTCTAGCTTCAACAATTGCATCGCTTTGTAGTTATATTGCAAAGACATTAAAAGATGTTACACAACCAGAATTTCACTGCCTTGAGATTTGTTTACAGCACATGCATGCAATCAAAACAAGCACTGTTTCAGTGTTTTTCTAAAGTGTCATGAGCTATCTGTGTCTGGTTTGTTGCTCTTTTCATAAAATGAATTAGTTGTTACTACTATAATTTCTTTTTCTCACTGCCAATATAGCAACACAATCATTGACAAGTATTGGCTGACCCCACTGCCCTGTACAGCAGGGCTTGACACTGGCACCTGCCAACCGGCCAAACGATGGTAAAACTTGGCTGTGGTGACAATTTCAGTGTATTTCAGTGACAATATCAAATTTGTGGCTAATTGAATAGCTGAATGGCTAGTAACTCGGGAAAAATACTAGCCACAGTGGCCGGTGAGTGGAAAAGTTAATGTCGAGCCCTGCTGTACAGTCTCTCCAACTAATGCACTGTCTGAATGTGTACAAGTGTGTGCTATATGTCGTGGACTGATAGTATACTGTATATATGGGGTAGCTGTAGTATGGTTAGGGAGTTGGTCTATCAATCTGGGGGTTGTAGGTTTGAATCTCACCTGACCTCTCCCATACCCCTCCATCCATTAATGTGTGAGCAAGGCACTAACCCCACTTTGCTCCAGGGACGGTAACCAATACCCTGTAAACTAATAAGTCGCTCTGGATTTTAAAAAAGCGTCAGCTAAGTGTAATGTAATTATGTAATATTAGGCCTATATTTTGCATTTTTGTGTATGCTGCAGGACAATGTTAATGTCCTCTGGGATCAAAAGAGGCACTATACTCTACTGTAAATAACTGAAGTCTGCAGCAGTTCTCCAAACAAGGCTTCAGCCAGTTGCGTATTCAATGCTGGAAAGTGACCTCAGTCAGCAGACTTCTGACAGCTGAGTGTATCTCAGCTGAATACAGGAATGCTTTTGGAGTCCTTGTGTTTCGTGTTTGTGTTTGTTGGTGTGTTTGTTTGGGGCTGCCTTGAGGAAACTGACTGTGAGGTGCTGCCAGAGGTGACCTATGTGCTAAAACAAGCAGTGGGACTTGAAATAGACCGGACACCACTTGTGGAGTCCATATGCTGACACAGATATACTGTACGTACTGTATACACATGTGTGACGCATGCTCTCCGATGTCTTTCTCCAGGGACTGGCCAAAGTTGCCAGTGGCCCTGCATGCACTCGTGGACACACACAAATCCATAGAGGATGACATTTTTCAGGAATTCCCGCGGCTCCTGCGGGATTCCCGCGGAATGGGAGTCAAAATTTTAAAGATGAACGGGAGCGGGCAGGAGCGGGAATAAAGATGAATGGGAGCGGGCAGGAGCGTAAATAAAAATGAACGTGAGCGGGAATGCTGCTTATTTTTTCTTTAAAAAACAAACAGAAAAAGCCTCGTTTTTTTGAAGAAACGGAATTGGAGTTGATTTTGACTGGGAGTGGGCAGGATTGGGAGACATTCTTTTCAGGAGTGGACGGGATGGGATTTGTTTCTTTTACTCCAGTCCGGGATGGGACGGGATGGGATTTTTTTCAGGGTCCGGGATGGGACGGGAGTGAAAATCCACTCCTGTGTCATGCTCTACGCAGTCTCTCTCTCTCTCTCTCTCTCTCTCTCTCTCATGTAACCCCCACCCCCAACTTACCCCAAACACCCCAAACACCCCACTCTCCATACACAGGCACAGCAAACACCCACACAGTCACTAATGGGTGGAGGGATGGAGGGGAGGGAGGAGGGAGAGGGGAGGCGAGGTGGGTCAGGGATCTAAGCTAGTATGACATCACTGCTGACGACTCAATCGTGGCAATGCAGTGGAATGTGCTTACTGGACACTGATGGATCACTGGGCCCACATGTTCACACCGCCATTCAGGAACTCCAGCACAAAACCCAAAGCCACCGCTACCACCACACAGATAGCTGCTTCTGTGTGTAAGAGAGAGAGAGAGAGAGAGAGAGAGAGAGAGAGAGAGAGAGAGAGAGAGAGAGAGAGAGAGAGAGAGTGTGTGTGTGTGTGTGTGTGTATGTGTGTGAGAGAGAGAGAGAGAGAGAGAGAGAGAGAGAGAGAGAGAGAGAGAGAGAGAGAGAGAGAGAGAGTGTGTGTATGTGACACAGAGAGCTTGCATGGGGAGAGAGAGAGAAAGAAAGAGAGGGAAAGAGAGTGTGTGTGTGTGTGTGTGTGTGTGTGTGTGTGTGTGTGTGTGTGTGTGTGTGTGTGTGTGTGTGTGTGTGTGTGTGTGTGTGTGTGTGTGACTGACACAGAGAGCTTGCTTGCATGTATGCATGTGCGTGTGTGTGTGACAGACACAAAGTGTGTGTGCACACGCAAATGTGTGAAAATTCGCCGATATGGAGCTCAGTGGATTAACCCAAACAGCTGGCATAGTCCCCCAGGCTCGAGGCCGGACGCTAATGCTACAGTACCATACATCACACACACACACACACACACACACACACACACACACACACACACACACACACACACACACACACACACACACACACACACACACACACACACACACACACACACACCACCTCCACCCACACACCATTCCCCATTTCCTGGATCTCCTCACCCCACTGTGCTGCTCTCCATTAAAATCCAGAGGTGGTGGCTGCACTAATCCAGGCCCACTCCATTAACTGACACTTGTGGAAGCATTACTCTCATACATTAGCCTAGTGTGTGTGTGTGTGTGTGTGTGTGTGTGTGTGCGTGTGTCTGTGTTCGGCGTCCCTACTGTGTGTGTGTGTGTGTGTGTGTGTGTGTGTGTGTGTGTGTGTGTGTGTGTGTGTGTGTGTGTGTGTGTGTGTGTGTGTGCGCGCGGGCGGGCATGTGTGTGTGTGTTCTGCAGGCATCACTCTTCCACATCAGCCTAGCTTATATCTCTGGTAGCAACAGATGGATGTGGACATGGCAGTAGATAACTAGGCACAGTAGACTGTACAGTGTTCATTTGTGCTATTTCATGTACTTCTCTCAGAATCCCATGACAGTTCAAGGTAATATGACTTAAAAACAAACTGCAGACTTCCACTTTAAAGAGTAGAACCAGCTAAAAAATAATGAATTATTAAATTGCATGACTTTGACGATGTATTTAGGAGGATGTCTGGAACCCGGAAGATGATAGAGGTGCTCATGTGATGCTAAGGGTAGTGCCGGGTGTTTAGCGAACTCTGAGTGCCAACAATAACAAGCATGTCAGCATCCAGTTTGGCCTGTGAGGATCGTTTTTTGGTGGACAAAAAGAACAGTTTGAATTGCTGGATTGCATGACTTCGCTGATCAGTTTGTGCGGACTTCTATGGAGCCTGGAAGATGACAGGTATGTGTGCTGCTTCTATAAGTAGCAAATGCATAATATCTGTACTCGCTGATGCAAACATTACACATTGGGTTTTGTTGTGTGTACCCACACAGCAAGCCAACTCACTCTAAAGCATTTTGATACACGTTATGAGCTTCAGAAAAGACTAAATGCTTGCCCGATATTGCCCGCTTTAATGGAAAGCAGCGCAATTGGCTAACTTTGCACAGCCTGCATGTAAAATTCTCACGATTTT
>NC_085878.1:31537999-31562999 GCF_034702125.1 Engraulis encrasicolus
GACTCTGTAGCATGTTTCCCTGACTGCTCCTTGCAAGGTCCGGACAATCTCCATTAATCCAAAAGTAGTGTAAGGCAGTGTTTCGTTCCCCAACCTTTTTGTCTTGTGTACCCCCTAAATCGTTTTGCTCTGCCATACAGTAAGTACCCCCTAACTCATTTTCTATATTGCTTTCCTTATCCCAATGTGTCTCTGCTCCATACATTTGTTACTTTTTCCACGTACCCCCTGCAGTATGATCGCGTACACATATCCCTGGTTGGGAAAAACTGGTGTAAGAGATGCTTGCACATCCAGTAAACAGGTGCTGGATCAAGCAAAGACGCATAGCAGATGAAGGAAAGTCCGCTGTCCCTGAAAGTACTGTTGCTTCTGCTCATCAATTTATTCAACACAACGTTTCGACCTCACACGGTCTTCGTCAGATGTATTTCTATAGGGGCATGCACCTGTTGAATAAATCGGTAAGCAGCAACAGTGTATGGACTTTTCCTTCTTCTGAAAAACTCCATTAATACCCCTCACATTAACACCCTGAAAGTGTCATGGAAGACACATGGCATGCACAAAGAAGGGGAAAAAATAAGTTGACTCCTACATACAAGTCAAGTCAAGTCGGTTTTATTGTCACTTTCTTTACATGCACGGGTCATACAAAGAATTTGAAATTATGTTTCTTATTTTCCCATGCAGGGTGGGGGGCTGACAGTGTTCGGAGAGTGGGTTGGTGGTGGAGAGTGGGTTGATACATTTACATTGATGTTAAAACACTGTACAATAGGCCTACTTGAATGAGATGGCAGGCAGGTGGACACATGAAAAAAGAGAAAAAATCCAATGGTGAGATTGGGGCAAAAAAGGGTGAGATAAAGAAACACGGAGAGAGGGGTTGATGAATGAAAGAGACAGATTAAAGAAAAGAGAGAACGAGCAAGAACGTAGGGGAGATAGAGCTAAACTAAGAGCGTGCATGGGAAAGAGTGAGAGTGCGAACCATTAGCAGCTAGTCAGCCACACTGATTGTCAGCAGCGGTACAAAGTGCTTTCAACTCCGCTGGCTGTCAGCAGGTCTTGGCGACGCCAACGTGGCGTGGTTTGGCTGCCGCGCCACGACGCTATACACTCTGTCTTAGCAACGCGCCCATGCTACGCTCCTCCGCTCTGCTCTGCTCGGCTCGGCTCTTTTCGACGGTGACAAAATCAGTTTGAACTCACGCACGGAGGAGGATCTGTGGAAAACCCGGGCATTGTGGGATCAAAGCGCACTAAGTGGGTCAAAATTACCTTGACCATCTGAGAACAGTCACATTTGGGAGGAGGTGGCAGCAGAGGCAGAGGCTAATCTGCAATATGGCGGCTAGATTAGGGCTTTTTTTTGCTATGGCGTTGGACCCCTCCCCAAAAAGCCCACATCAAAGCTATTTAAAGCTCTTTTCTCTTTTCCCTCTCCACGTTCCACCGACTCAGTGTTAATTTGGTAATTTAGTTCAAGCGCTTGTGCTTGTCTCTCTCTCAAGATGAAGAGGAAGAAGAAAGGAAGAGAGAAAGGCTGGGAGAAAACACACACACACACACATACACACACACACACACACACACACACACACACACACACACACACACACACACACACGCACACGCACAAACACGCACACGCACACACACACACACACACACACACACACACACACACACACACACACACACACACACACGCACACGCACACACACACACACACACACACACACACACACACACACACACACACACACACACACACACACACACACACTTGCCCCCTTGCTTTGTAGCAGTGGGAGTTGCAAGAGAGAGCAAAGCTGTCTGGGTAACGCCTTTTTTTTTTGTTGCTTTGCTTTGCTTTGCCTTCTACAGTGCAGTACAAGGCCCTAAGTGGACACAGAGAGAGGCCTGTTTCATATGGATCCATGGCTGGATTGGCCCTAAGGCACACAGGGCATTTGCCCGGTGGACTGTTGATGTTTTTGCCCTGTTCCTCCCCTTAATGCAGTGGCATCAGTCCTCATGCTGCCAATGCTGACCTTAAATATTCATTTTGCCTGTTGTGCAGAGGCGATTCTAGGGTCAGGTGGGGCCCCAAGCAAAAATGCGAAAGAGTGAGCATTTGAACCAAAATCTGCACTGCTGTGGTAAAGTGTGGGCTGTTATTCACTATCTAGGGGCCCCAAGCAGCTGCCTGCCTTGCCTGGTGGCAAGATGCACCTCTGCTGTTGTGTCACAAAAGTAGCTTATAGTAGAGGGCTACAAATGTTGTCATGGGCTTCATTGTCTCACTCAATGCTTGGCGGACCGGTCTTGGCGAAAAAGGCCCGGTCTGACTTTTTGTCCCAGTCTAGCCCTGCATGGATCTATTTCATATTCATAGTCTTGGCTTATCAGGCCGGGGCCAGACAGCTAGGGGAGCGGAGGCCTGCCCTTTGCCAGATACGGGGAGAGATTTGCAGCCACCATGCCATGCTGCGCTGCACTGCACTGGATGTTTTGAGGATGGACGGGACCTTTGACTCAAAGTGGTGTTCACATAACTTTAGATGGATGGGTTGTTTGCTGTGTGTACGTGATGGAGTGTCCCGACTCCTCTTAGTCCTGGAGTCCTTGGTTCTCTATGGAGAGATGTTGAAATAATCTCCAAAGAGTCTTTCTTCTGCTTTAATTCAACTGTCATATGACGTTTATACATTTGGAAGGCACGTCACACAACCACAATTGCAATAGTTTATTGAAGAATACTGTTTGGGGACGGAACTTCAAAGTCAAAGTGGCCTTCACAGACATTTAGATGGGTTGGTCTGTTGCTTCGAGGTAACTGTTTCCCTATTGAGAGATGCAAAAGTGATCCCCAAAGAGTCTGTCTTTTGTTTCAATTCAAAACAATCATCTAGTTCAGAGTGCACATGTCATTTAACCACAAGAAAATTCCATCTAGTTATTAAAGGTGTTTGAAAGTTAGCGTGCGCATATCAAGGACCTCTGGAGAATCTCACTGATGGATCGAAATGTTGCAGTTTGTTAAATAAAGTAGACCATATTATTTGAAGCACTCTCTCTCACTAACTGTTGCTGCTTTGGTCATATTAAAACAAATGAATAATGCACTATGTGCATATACGCAATATGTAATCAAGGGCGCCGTAACAGTTGAAAATGCATTTTTTTCTTCTTTCTTTAATTCTGCTGCACTCCACTCATTTGTCTGCAGTAAAAGTTGAGAAAGCCTCACGTGGGGATGCAAATGCACCACTGCATCGCCCTTTCTGGCACCTAGGTATGTATGCAATGTAATGTAATGCTATGTAAAACAATGCAATGTAACAGCAAGTCCTGCCTATATCCTGTATCAATGCATCAGCAGTGCAGTGCTTGGTCAGGATGGTCTATATTTATACTTACTACATACTGCGTAAATCATCTGTAAACTGGCACATAGCGATCAGTTTTCCCCGGCCTCTCAGCTACCTCTCAGCTTATAGCCCCAACTTGACCTCCACTGTACTCCCCACTCCACTCTCTCACCCCCAAGGAAGCCTCCAGGGACCCATAACTACCCCCCCCTCCCCCACCGTCCAACAGTAACCCAACACCCGCAAACATACTGTCATTATCCGTCCTAATGTAAACACAGAATAGGGCCCATTCATGTTAAGTGGAGCCCAGTATCGCACAAGTGCATCGAAAGTACACGCAATTTGTGCAAATTATAATTTAAAGTTAAGCCTACACATAGGAGCCACATACATACATATTATCTAATTATGTGCGATTAAGGTTTATTTATTTATTTACTTTTTGCAGAGAGCTCATTATTGTTATCCAGAGAATTCTCAGCGCTCCCCGGCTAATTTGCAGGGCACCCCGCACACAGCATGGCCTAAATAAAGCTAGCTAGCGAGGCCTTTTGCTACATGTGAAGCAGCCCTTTAAAGACGGGGAGGCAAGCGTTTGAAGCCTGCACTGCTCTGGGGTGTTCAAAGCTGCAGCTGTTTTTTGGTGGCAGATGACAGCCATAATTGATGTTTATTTTGGCATCAAGTTGCAGGTCCTTTCATGCAAATGTCCTGCATGCGGTGAAATGGGTCAAGGCAGCGCCGGGTGGGCCCAGTTTGTTGTGTGTGTGTGTGTGTGTGTGTGTGTGTGTGTGTGTGTGTGTGTGTGTGTGTGTGTGTGTGTGTGTGTGTGTGTGTGTGTGTGTGTGTGTGTGTGTGTGTACCAGTGGATGAAGCGAAAGGGCTTAACGAGGGAAGCATTTACATTTTAAATAACATGAGCAGAAAGAACAACACACACAAAAAAAGTCACAGGAAAGGCCTGTCTAATTAGTGCACAGCGTTTAGCAAGGTGCTCCCCAAGGCCAGATGTACTTAGCGTTGCACAAAGAGGAGGGCTTGTCACGTCTGTCTAGGTACGATAGGTAGGCATGCACGACTTTTACGGCGAGCCAAAGTGGATTTATTCATTTTTTTCCCGACAGAAATGTGTGCAGTGGCGGCGGGCGTAAATGCTTGGCAAATTACTCCCGAGATTGCCCAACTGTAATGGCACTGACCTTCAGAGAAAACGGCAGTTACAATATTTTCTGGCAGTGTAATTACCTTCATTACAGACAGCACAGCAGTTGCTTTTCCCCTGCAAAAGAAAAGAAAAACAAAAGCGCTGAAGTTTCATGTAGGCATCAACGCTGTAGGTTTCCCCCACTCCTCTCAGCATCTGTGAGCTAAGTGTTGCCATCTTTTTCTTTTTTTCCCTCCGGGCCTCTGATCGGACCTGCAGACATTCCACCTCACCACATCCTCCCCACCGTCATCACTCCCCAGCCCCCAGAGATACACACACACACACACACACACACACACACACACACACACACACACACACACACACACACACACACACACACACACACACACACACACACACACACACACACACACACACACACAAGCAAGCACACACGCATGCACGCACGTGCGCACGCACGCACGCACGCACCCACACACACACACACACACATGCACGCATGAGTGCGTGCACACACACATACCACCATCACACACACACAAACACACGCTCAAGTACACGTATACATGCAAGCGCACACATACACATGTACATGCATACATGCAAGCACACACACACACACACACACACACACACACACACACACACACACACACACACACACACACACACACACACACACACACACACACACACACACACACACACACACACACACACACACACACGCACACACACACCTCTCCACCATGCATGGACACACCTCCTCCTTCCATCACCTCCTTGCGTCCACCTCATCCCAATCGCTCCAGTGCTGACATCACCGTGGAAACACGCGGAAGGGAAGGGAAGGGGGCTGTGGTGGGGCTATGGAGGCCCTTCTGGGTCTGCTCTCAATTACAGCCGTGTAAAAAAACACAGGAGAAGGGGATGAAGGCACCCTGTGTGAGGGGGAAAAAGGGGCCTTGAGATGGTTAGGAGACCCAGAGGAAGGAGCTCTCTGATACTGTTTTCAGGCTGACCAGAACGGTGCCGGTGGCCGCGGCCAGTTACGTTCGACACTAAAGTGCTTACCTGCGCACCGACCGCGTTCATACCGGGCTCTGAACTTTACTGCACGTAACCGGATGAACCTGCTGATGTTTATATTGTCGGAGAAAAAATCATGTATTTTTTGGTTCGCATTGCGATCTTTCTAGGTCGTGAAAACCGGCCGGTTCACAATTAGGTGCGGGAACGGGCACCGGCACCGGCACCGGCACCGGCACCGCTCTGGTCGGCCTGAAAACCCTCTGAGACCAGGGCCCAGAAGTACCCTGTCAAGCTAGAGGGCGATCAGAGGTTCCTGGATGCTTACACAACATGTCAGCTACTGGAGACACACAGGTGTAATTACCAAGGATGTTATTGGAGCCGGGCTTCATGGCATGACATGGGTGTAGTCAGGGAGGAAAAAAGTACTAGAAGGATTTAAAGGAACACTGAGCAGTTTCCCCCGTCATGTCCCAATAGTGGAATTCATAGCTCATTCTGCGAAATCTACTTAAAGTGAATGCACTCAGAACAAGCACTGTTCACTCTTTCACAAGTTGATGCACAAATGAAACTTTTATCAAATATTATTTTAAGGTTGAGGAAACTACTTTATGTTCTGTGCTTTGTGCCATTTGAAGTGTCCATATGATAAACGGATGATTCATGACGAAATGCACACTGAAAAGATGATTAAATGGGGTTAAAAGTATGCTGTCTGTATGGTAGTAGCATTTCGAGATAATTCTGAATACACTTCAAGTACACACACTCGCGAATTAGCTTTATGAATTTTCATTTTGTACGTTTTGTACATTTTGTACATCGTGCGTGCGTGCGTGTGTGTGTGTGTGTGTGTGTGCGTGTGTGTGTGTGTGTGTGTGTGTGTGTGTGTGTGTGCCTTGTATATCTTCAGCATGCATTCAATAATCTATTGGCTTGGTGGAAGAAACTGCTTTGCAGTCTGGTGGTGCGAATTAATTAGAGGACTGTGTTTTTTTATGTCAGAAAGCTAAGCGGTAAAAAAGCTTTCCTAACTGACCTTTATGTCGGTCTCATGTGTTCTCTCTCCTCAATAATGCCCCCCTCTCCTTCATGCCTAGCTTGGCTCCCCTCTCTGCTGGCAGCCTGCAGTCTTTTAAAAAGCATTCCTCTGATGGTAGATAAGGCAAATTTGTACACAACGTTCAGAGGGTTTCTAATCTTGCATTCATTGCTGCTCTTGCATTTTGGGGTTGTGTTTTTTTGGGTAGACTTGAAGGGCTTCATCATGTACCATTAATAAGAGGTCGTATAGAGTAACCCTTTCTACACTGGACTGGCTTTTAGGACCTTGCAGATAAGTAAAAACTCAGAGATCCAATGCCTCTGCAGGGCAACAAATACCACTAATCAAGTAAAGTCTATTTTCCACTGCCTGGTCCCTGCTCCGTTGAACTGGGCTCTTTTGTTTTCCATGGCATTAAAAATACTTTGTGGGCTATCTGTTATGGAAACCAACCAGTTGCTATGACAACCTATACGCTCAACAGAAAGTAGAATCAAAAGTAGGAACAGGTATCAGGCAACTGAGGCAAGGCTGGTTCACATTTTTCATAATCCTGTATTTCGCATACGCAACCATCCTTCTGTATCTGCTTGCGTGGTTGAGCAGAGGTGTTACATGCCCGACGGAACAATCCACCAGATTTTAAATGGCCGTCACCATGTGGAAAGCGTAACTGTATGTGTAGGCCTACACCAGAAATGACTAAAGCGACCAATTAGCTGAGGAGGTTGTTTCACCAAGAATTTGCTGTATTCGCTGTAATATTGACATGTTTGATTCAGCTAATAACATAACGACTCTGGCTTGTCAGCCTGGGACATTCGAAGATATGAACATTCCGTTTGGTTTTTGCAACACAGCTCATTACCATAATATTAGCTGACTTTTATTGGCTGAAATTCTCTCTGTTCGTCCACTTTGCTTCGCCCCCAGCAGATTTGCTTTGGTCGCTCAATACGCCGACCCACCATACAGTAGAGAAATAATGACTTCCGTCTCTCTGGTTTTTGGTGTACATGGCTGGTGGGCTCCTCCCAGTTCCAAAGTCATATCACATATGATGTACCGTCTGTACCGCCGCCACACCAGATGTTTTTCACACGGCTTATAGAAATGCCTATTTGTGACTCTATAGCAGATCTTATCCTGAATAAACAGATATCAAAGATGAAGAAGAATATTGCACTAAAATGCTTTGATGTTTGTGTCTCATGTTACATTACACATTACTAAACCACATAAACATACTGTATAATAATATGGTTTCACAGTATTTCAAGTGCTGTTGTTTTTTGTTGTTGTTGTTGTTTCAC
The DNA here is from genome assembly GCF_034702125.1 of Engraulis encrasicolus. NCBI lineage: Eukaryota > Metazoa > Chordata > Actinopteri > Clupeiformes > Engraulidae > Engraulis > Engraulis encrasicolus. The sequence continues at coordinate 31,545,948 of NC_085878.1, forward strand.
TTTTGATTTCACACACCACCCAACATGGTGTCTATGATTTCTCCTCCACAAAACGCTGGACTAAGTGATTTTATACACTTGATACCACCAATTGTGAAAATCCCTTAGCAAAAGCAATATGGTAGAATCAGCCAGGACTGGATTGGTAATCAGGCATACAGGTCATTTTCCCGTTGGGCCGACAGTCCTCAGGGGCAGATTATGCTGTTTTGTTTATTTGTTTGTTTGCGCCCCCCCCCCCCCCCCCAGAAATAAGACCTCAATTTAGATGGGAAGGCCTATTGGTCTACCTTTAAAATAGACAGTGGATTGAGTTCGTCATTGTTCCATAGAAAAGCACAGTGTTGTGTGAGGAGCTAGTCTGTGTCAAAAAATGCCCTTTCAGGATTTCCGATCCCAGTCCAGCCATGGAATCAGCCCTAAGCTCTGTGAGATAGCCATCCCCATCCCCATCCCCATCCCCAGTGTAACTGACATCCACTCCCCCCAGAACTGATGCGGTTATCGCTGTGTGAAATAGGTAGCGAGTGTGCACAGTTGTTTTCACAGGTGACTGCAGGGGAGATGGTGGGAATGGACAGAGAGAGAGAAACGCAAGCATGTTTATTTGTGGAGGAGAGAGAGAGAGAGAGAGAGAGAAAGCACCCTGGCCTGGCAGGGGCCCCCATACGTTCTCCAGATGTCTCCTCTCTCGACATGCAAGCAAGCAAGCAAGCAAAACAAAGCAGCCCAGTCTCATCCATCCTGCCAGCCAGCCAGCCAGTCAGCCAGCAGGCTTGGTAGAAGAGGAGGCCCCCTGCCAAGGTTTGACCTTCCATACACTCCAGCCTATTCTCCCTCCCTTCTCCTGCCCTCCAAGAGGAAGAAGAAGAAGAGGAAGAGGAAGACTTTTGGCAGTACAGACCAATGACAAAAATATTGTTTCAACTCGATATCATGAAATTCAATATTGTTTCACAGCAATATTGATATCACGATATAAATTTGACATATTGCACAGCGCTACTCCTTAGTATGGGCAGGCCATAGACATGACTATGGCTCTAAATTTACTTTTTTCATCACCAGCCAAAATGGCTAGTAGATGTTAATTTTCCTAAAACCTTCACTCAATAATGGGTCAAAGTGTATAGTACAGTAGGTTGGTCTTTTCTACCAGCCAAACTAAAAATTCAACACCATTTGGCCAATTGGCTGGTATTAATTTAGAACCCTGGACATGAGGTATCCCTGCTTAGAATATTACTTTTACAAAACATCCCATCATGGGAACTCCTCTCTTACTCTTTCTTTTTATGTCCATTCCCTTTTTCTTTTTTAAAATTTTAAACGCCAGAGATAGCAACTCATTAAGCCCTCCAATGTCATCTGGAGTTGTTGTTCTTCCTTATTGTACTGGTCTAACTGCCCGCCCACCCATCCCCAATTAAAACATTTTCCCAGGCACCAGTGGGCAAGAAAGAGGTCTGAGCTTTGCCTGAGTGCATGACATCACCCTCCCCTGAAGAATACCCCTACACTCTCAAGCAAACACGCACCCATGCACCCCCACACTCATAAACACGCACCCATGCACCCCCACACTCTCAAACACGCACACGCACCCCCACACTCACAAACACACTCACACACACGCACCCCCACACTCATAAAAACGCACACAATCACACTCACACAGACATGCACGCACACACACATGCACGCACGCACACACACTCACACGCATACGCACTCTCTAAAACGCCCTGGTTAACCTCCTTTACTCCCAGCTTGCCCTTGTTTGGTTTCACCCAAACCAACAACCCCCTCAAGCCTCAGCCCTCCCACCCTTCAACAGGGCTGGGCTGGAATCGAAAACTGACCCAGGCATTTTTGGCATAGACATGTAAATGTCTGAATCCACTGTCTATATTGACCAATTGGACCAATGGGCCTCCCCCTCTACATTTTGGGCCAATCCCCAGGAAAGCAACTACAACATCAAGAGTATCGGCCCCTGAGGACTGTTGGCCCACCGGGAAAATGCCCTGTATGGCAGATGACCAGTCCAGTCCTACCCTTCATCCACCGCCACCTTAGGGCTGCAAGCCCCAAGAGATGGGCTGTTCAGTGGGATAGGGATGCCAGCCGAGCCATGGCTCCACCCACTATGCCCCACCCCTGGAGCACAGCTTCATTAGCGAGATGAATTGTCTCATTGTAGTGACCCAACGGACCCACCCTGTTATAGTCACAGTAGAGAGGGGTGGGGCCTGCCCTGCCTGCCCTGCCCGAGACCGCCTGCATGGGCTCACTAGCTATCCAGGCCAGCCCCTCTTCTTCAGGGGTCACTACACCCTGTGTTCATGAAGGGAAGATCTCACGGAAGATAGCCTACGTACGGCCATTGTCAGTCACACACAATGGCAGTGCAGAAAGATGTAGGCAACATATGATGGTTTACTACTGAGAAATGTATTTTTAGGTTATGGTTAGGGTTATCTGCACTTGTTGTTCTTTATCATTCCTGTGCACTTTGTATCTGCTAGTGATGTTGACTATGATTATGTCCTCGATTGTAAGTTTGGTTAAAAAGCGTCTTCCAAATGAAATGTAATGTAGCAATCGAGGAATGGTGTCCTAGCCCTGAGCTGAGTTTTAAAATGGCCGGTCATTTGTGGACCCGTAAGAAAGGCGCCAAAGACCTTCCTTTTCTCACCACATGAATAAACACAAAACACAAAATATTGTGTGTTTACACGTCAGATAACAAATATATTTTTCTGTGGCGTGTATATGTTTTAATTTTGTAATTCTGTGTTATTTTAAGGTCTTAGGGTTTAAGGTTATCTTTATGGGTGTCATTTATGTTGTTACATTATCATAATATGAACATGCATTCCTCTCTTCCCTCTGTGTAGTGTGTGTTTGTTTTATATTGTAGACGAGTGTTTCTTAACTGATGGGCCGGGACCCAAAAGTGGATCGCGGAGGGGTCCTGGGGTGGGTCGCGGAGCTGTGGAGTAAAAATGTATTTACTCCTTTCCAGCTAATCGACATCATGCTGTACGGTATGTCAGCACAAAATACAAATGCTGATACAAAACATCGGCTACTGTAGGTATGGTACCAATTAGAATAAAATAAAATAGAATCAATTGGGCATTTTCCGACAGCACACCAAAAATTGGGTCACAACATAATGTCTGTGGAAAATTGTAGATCTCGAAACTATTCCAGTTAAGAACCACTGTTGTAGACAGATAGGGCCTATGAATGATAATGTTCAGATAACCCTAAACCTAACATAAAAATATTTCTTATCATCATATGTTCCCTATTTTTGTCCATTTCAATTGTGGACTCTAAGCACAGAAATATCACTACCCAAAGTCCTTAAATTGCTTGACACATACTATACTGTAGTCAGCTAGTTGAAAGGGCCGCAGAATTCCTTGACAATATGACTGACAGTAATCGCACAGAGAGTGAACCTAATAAATAGCCCGAATGCCAGCCGCTCTTTGATCTGTTTTTTTGCCCCTGAGCACAATGTCCTATACAGGGCAGTTAGTCTGTCTGTCTGTTTAGCACCTCAGAGACCGGTTTATGGTGGCAGTTAAGTATGTCCCCAGAGGCGGGCTGTACAATAGGCAAACCTAGGCAATTGCCTAGGACACGGACCAAATCTGCCCTCCATACTGTAGGGGCCCCAACGGTCATACCAGTCACAATAAACACACCAAAAAAGTACAGTAGGCCTGATCTTAATTTGTCACATCTGTAAAGTATTCAAAGACACATACAAGACAAAACACTAACATAGCACCCTCGCTCCTTCCATGCCAACTGGTGACATGTTCAAAGGATGACTTTTGAGGGGCCCGTGTTTATATTTCGCCTAGGGCCCCAAAATGGCTAGATCCGCCCCTGTATGTCCTCACCAGGTTTAAGTTCACTTCAGCACTGCGACAGAGGAAGTGTGCTAGCCTTTCATGGCAAAGAAAGTACGGATGTTCTAAGCACGCGCGGTTGACCTTCTGGCAGTTCTGACAACAACAGTAGGGGGAGAAAAAAAACTAGCTTGCTCGCTCGCTCGTTCTTCAAGGTCTCCTGTTCCGATCAGGTGGAGCCTGACGACTGTCATCGGTGGTGGTTGTCACGGGTGTCGGGTGTCATGGGTGATGGTTGTTGTTGGTGTGATGGCGATGGCAGGATGCTGTGCACATACTGTAGGGCCTGCGTGGGGTTGCCACTACAATGGTGGAGAGGAGAATGGCAGGTTAGCACGCAACGCTGCAGAAGAAGAAGACAGACATCTGCAGAATGTGTCAGAAGCCCGGGGGCCGCTGGGAGGAGGCTGGGAGATTGTGCCAAGTGTTTGATCAACGCCCGAAGGAAGCAGGGATTTCCTCCTGCTGCTGCTCTCTACCTCCCTCTCTCTCTCTCTCTCTCTCTCTCTCTTGCTTTCTCTGTCTCTCTTTCTCTCTCTCTCTCTCTGTCTCTCTTTCATTCTCTCTCTCTCTCTCTTTCTCTCTGTTTTCCAGTGGCGTCACTCTGTCCCCTGTCACCTGTCTATGCTCCCTCTGTAGCATAACATAACAACCTCAGCATAAGGAGCTGTTCAGGGGAACCCCGGCAAGAAATGAGACTTTTTTCACAGATGTTTTTTTTTTTAACAGACCAGTATTTTTCTTTCCTCGCCTAGACGTGTATGAAGTGGTCCACTATGAGGGTTGTAATGTTGGGGGAACACATCTAAGGTTGTTTTTTCCTAGACTGAATACTAAGAAAAAAAAACATATTTTTTTAACCACAACATGACAAACAGCGATATATTCAAAAATGATTCAAAATTGATTTACAAAATGACTGCTTTTTTCTGCTTTCCATGGCATTTCCTTTTGCGGTGAGCGGGACTGACCAACTGAAATGGAAAACTGGAGCCAGCAATTGCACACGAAAATATTTAGACAGTGGCTATTAGACCAAAGGCTCATAAAAATGATCGTGTTTTCCTTTGACCAAAGTCCTGGCAAAAATAATTTTATGTACAGTTTGGCCATATATACAGGAGGATTAAAGAGTTGTGCTCGGGTTGCTCTGGGCAGTTGAAGTTCAGTTGATTTACGGTTGAGACATTTGATGCTTTGGTTTTGTAATGGGTGATCTGGAGTCCTGCACATGACCCATAGACACAGCGCTATAAATTTGCTATTACCAGAATGGCAATGACCAAGTCGTAGTGCATTACTAAAGGCCCTATGTTATGTCATAGTTGTGTAGTACTATGGTAGTTCACTTTTCAATGACTGTTACAACGTGCCGCTGGAGGTTCGGCGTGCATTAAGGCGGTCTGTAGGGTTACTGTAGCTAATACCTGACGTTACACCTTTGCATTCCTCTGCATTCTTTCCACAGATGGAAAATGTCTTAACCACCTGATTTCCTTTAAATAATGCATGGCGGTTAACTTGGGTAAGTTTGATTTCAATCTCTGGATATTTATGTGGGCGTTCCACATGTTTGCGGAAAGATCCCAGGCCTCTGATTATAGCAGTGCAGAGTCATGAGAAAAAAGCGCTGGCTAAGACATTGTGGATGCACATGGCCTGTACTGCATGTCATCTGAATGGAACGAGTGAATTATCGACAAGAGCATTTATGGCCAGTGCCTGTGGCTAGAGATTATGTCTAAAGGCACGAATAGACCAGACGTGACCAGTGTTGCCAGATTGGGCGGGTGCCCGCCCAATTGGGCTACTTGGGATAAGCGTCTGCGGGTAAAAACGGGAAAAATTGGCCATTTGGCGTTTTTTTCAGCCGTTTTGGGCCCATAGAAGTCAATGTAATTTGTTGAATTTGTGCGGAATTTAGTGCATTTTGGCGGTTTTTGAGAACCTTTTGGGCGGGATTTGGTCAGACACATCTGGCAACACTGGACGTGACTTGAGTGATTCCAGCAACAGAAATGATTGACTTTGTATTGAGTCGCTGGTGACAGAAGAAACAAAAGCGATTTGGGCGACTATGGTGATTTGAACGACTTGAGCAACACTTTGTAGTTGGACTTCAGCTAATATTATGCAAATGAGCTATGATGCGGTACGGTTACAGCAGCCACAGCCAATGGGAATGTTGGAATGCTTGCATTCTGCTTTTAACAGACATACTCTGTTGCTTCTATCGCTCGTGTCTCTCTTGCTGCACAATCCAGTGATTCTCTGTTTCTTAATCTCGTTGCCGCTGGTGTATTCACCCGGTTATGACTAAAGTCTCATTAAGGGTCTAGTGTCATGACCAATAAAGTCATCAATACCGTTTGCCTTTATGGTAACACTTAAGAAAAGGGTTTAGATGTTAGCCAATGAAAGCTATGGCGTAAAGTTCTTCCAGGAAGATGAGAAGACGGCATTTAGCTCAATTACTCATTTACGTTTATCAATCAGTCACTGCTTTAGTTCTTGGGTATGTCCATACTTCGTCAAGTTCTCATTCATTTACCTGCAGCCAATATGCTGCCCGCATGCTCATTTAATAACCCTCTGTGTATCTCTGCTGACTACAGTGTGCTGGTGTCGACGTCCCCACCTCTTCCCCCTCAGCCTCCATTGCTAGTTTGTCCCTCTCCCGTGAGGAGGTGATGCAATGGGTCTCTGTTTCAGACACAGTTTGGCATCTTCTCTCCAGCCTTCTCCACCGCAGCTAATGCAGAGAGTGTCTGCTCTAGTCATCAAGGTCCCGGGTCGATGCACACTCTGTACTCTGTCGTGGATGCCACCCTGATATGGTCCATTGACCTTTCACACTGGTCACACGATTTTGACTTCATCTGGACAGTCTGTTGTTTACTTTTCTTAAGAACAAAATGTAATTTGAATTCAATAGAAACCACACTGGAGCTTCCAAAAGACAGAAAAAAAGTCCAGTCGCTATTGTGACTGCTGGGATTTAACAGGTTAAGATAGGCTAAATGTATGGCAATTGTACTTTTAAGTATGAAAACATACTTAACACCTTGAGGAATATGTTACTGCTAAATCAGTTGTATCTTTAGCTCACATTATAAAACAATGGGCTATTCCAGCAATCCAATCTATTTTCCACGAAACTCTAAGAACAAGAGAAGAATATTTTTTTGGATACTAAGTCGGACTTAAATTGGATTTAATTGGGCTTGGGAATAGACTGGTTTTCTTTTGGGGTTTAAATTAAGACATATGGAACACTGGCCAGATCTTTCAAATTTCTGTTGTTCTTTCCGTTCATTTCAGAGGGGGTTGAGGATTTTGGGGTCAACAAAATACACCATTGAGCTCAGTTTAAGTAATGATTTGTTTGAAAGATAAGACTGCTTTCATGCATAATATTTTTCCTCACGGGTGAGTAGGAGGGTATGAAAGGGATATCAACAAGGACACACATAGGTAGTAGCTGTGGCATTGAATCAAAGCCTTTCTAATATTTATGTTGCCAAAGGCCAAGGCACCCGTCTAAAGCACGACACGGGCAAATGGTTTTAATTACTTCTGACAGTCTATTGTGTGTAATGTACACAAGCAAAATGCCACGGGAGAGAACCAGTGTGCCCATATTTATATTCTGGTCCCTGGATCTGGGAGGAAAGACTACACTCTCTTTCTACACTAGTTGTATACCTCTGACATGATGTGACATTTCAACTCATGAAGTAAACCTACATCATTTGGACTGAAAGATGGCAAATGCATAGCTGATACCAATTTTAGTACTACTGTAGTTGCAGAACTATTTGCATTTATGTAACGATATTTTGCTGATCCTTGTGGAAACAGAGAGTGAGGCCTATGGTCTGTGGTTTCCCGGAGGCATAACTGAAGTCTTATGGTATGCACTTTGTGCTGATAGCATTGCTCATGCTATGCGCACAATCCATTTCGGGAAGTATGTGGGATTCATTTTTTATGACGCAAGTTATGAGGAACTGGCCTGGCAGGCCAGACAGACTATAACATGAAAACTATCTGGCAACTCACCAAAGCTGTAGGGCCAACGGAGCACGCCAAGTGTTCTAACCAATTCAAACAGCTTAATAGGACACGTAGCCCTTTTAATGCGCGTCGTACCTCCAGTGGCACACTGTAATTTAGCCATTGAACAGTTCAATACCACAGTACTACAATACTACTGTATAACATAACACTACGATTCGGTCATTGCCATTCTGGTAAAGGCTAATTCATAACGCCGGGTCTCAACGGGTTAATAGGACGCAATCATGTTATCGAGGCCACAAGCACAAGTGGAGGGGAGAGTGCGACTATTGGAATGAAACCATGGCCAAATGGTTAGGGAGGTGGTCTTAAAGGGGCACGATGTAGGATCATGAAGTTTGCATGGTGCCGTGGCATGCCTGTCTGAAAATCTACACAGTCATGACAAAATGCTGTGAGAATGTTTTTCATCACGGAATGCCGTTGATACGAATCTGAATACGTTATGTAAAGCGTTTCCCCTTGTGTTTCCCCTTGACACTCATTTGGACCGCTCTGTCAAAAGTTGCATTTGGAGTTTTCTGACAGTGGACCGTGGAAGTGGTCGCGAGAGTCATCGTTCACTTACTAATGACTCAAATAAGCATCGGCTGTCTCGGGACAGTGATCAATTAAAAATGTAATCCTACTAGAGCCCCTTTAAAATCAGAGGTTTGCTGGTTTGAATCCCACCATTACTTCTCCCTACACCTCCATCCATGGCTGAGGTACCCTTGAGCAAGATAACCTAATCCCACATTCCTCTAGGGACTGTGACCTATACCCTCTAATTAACTGTAAGTCGCTTTGGATAAAAGTGTCAGCTAAGTGTAATGTAATGTAATGTAATGTAGTATACAGTATCACTGCCTTTATTGTGCTGTCTTTTTCTGTTCCCTTGCCTTGCTCAGCAACCAACCATTGCTCTGCGCGTGTTTCCGAGGGGACTGTTGAGGCGAGTGAATGAGACGAGAGGGAAAACATTTATTGTTGTGGAAAAAGTATTTTAAGCGCTTGTTTTACAGAGCCGCTTGAGGCAGGCATTGGTCTGCTGACAATAGCATGTGGAGAAATTCTCAGAACCAGATTTGGATGATAAAGAACGAAGCTCAACACAAACAAATAAAAAAAGAATAATGTGACCGCAATATTGCAGTGCGTGTGTGTGTGTGTGTGTGTGCGTGTTTGTGTGTGTGTGTGTGTGTGTGTGTGTGTGTGGATGTGTACGTGTGTGCATGTGCGTGTGTGTGTGTGTGTGTGTGTGTGTGTGTGTGTGTGTGTGTGTGTGTGTGTGTGTGTGTGTGTGCGAGGCTGTGTGTGTGTGCGTGTGTGTGTGTGTGTGTGTGTGTGTGTGGGGGGGGGGGGGGTGAAGTCAGGATGCAGTCAGACATCTGTCTACTTGCCCTGTGCTTAGCTTACCATGCCAGGTGTACAGTGTTAGTATGCATTAGTATACTTAACCAACCAATCACAATTTGGTACATTATTCACATACCCTGTCACACATTAACAGTATTAATCTGTTGACATCACTCTTCGAAGCCTTGCCACCTTGTAAAACTCTTGTGCTGCACTGCAGTCTGTGTCTCAACACATCGGTGGACCCTGCCTTGTCATTCAAATGCGGGTTACAGTTCATTCTTCAAATCCCTTTTATAAAATACATGTCAATGATGGGGCACATTACACAAAGTTTACAACAACATGCAACATAATGTATTGTAAAGAGTACCGCTTAAGAGTAGAGCAAGTCATAATTCTACACGCTGTTACTGTAATGTGAAATAACTCGTATTGCCAATAAATGTAACCTTTGTGATTTCATTTTGCAATAGTATGACCTTTGAGCATGCTCGAGCACTGTTTGGAAAAAAAAAAGTTTTATGTCGCTGAAAACAAAGATCGCAAAGACAAGGCAGCAACCGCTCTCTGCTTAAAATATGACTGGGAACACAGCACTGTAACAATACATTATGTAATAGCACTATAACAAGAGGGGCCATTCACACGTAGGCATGTGAGGCGTGCTGACCGCTGGCTGTGAAACACACACACATATGCACACGCACACATGCACACACACACGCACACACACACGAGCGCACACACACACACATACGCGCACACACGCACGCACACACACGCGCATTAGCGCGTGCACACACACACACACACGCACGCATACGTACACACATACACACGCATACGTGCATGCGCACACGCACACACACACGCGCACACACACACACACACACACACACACACACACACACACACACACACACACACACACACACACACACACACACACACACACACACACACACACACACACACATTCACACGCACACACACGCGCACACACACACAAACCCTGATTGGCCAAAAGTGAAAAATTGCAAAATTGTGACAAGATTCAATATTGAAAAATGTTATCTGTTGTGTTCAGTACAATTGGTAGATAAGTTACCCTTAATACCTGGGTCGTAATTGTGACACTGTCTATGTAAATTATGACACTGTCTATGTGACACTGTCTATGTAAATTATGACACTGTCTATGTGACACTGCCTATGTGACACTGTCTATGTAAATTATGACACTGTCTATGTGACACTGTCTATGTGACACTGTCTATGTAAATTATGACACTGTCTATGTGACACTGTCTATGTGACACTGTCTATGTAAATTATGACACTGTCTATGTGACACTGTCTATGTGACACTGTCTATGTGACACTGTCTATGTGACACTGTCTATGTAAATTATGACACTGTCTATGTGACACTGTCTATGTGACACTGTCTATGTAAATTATGACACTGTCTATGTGACACTGTCTATGTGACACTGTCTATGTAAATTATGACACTGTCTATGTGACACTGTCTATGTGACACTGTCTATGTGACACTGTCTATGACACTGTCTACGTTAATCCAGCCCTGCCACCCACCCACACACACGCGCACACACACGCACGCACACACACCCAACCTTTTTCGCTCCCAGTTCTGTTCACCTCTGGTTGCTGGGTCAAAAGCTCGAGGTTGGTTGCTTAAAGAGGAAGCCATCACTGTAGGACACCCTCCATCCCTCTTCGTATCACCAAGTGGATCTCAACCTTTTTTGACCCTGGAACCCATTTTGACATCCCACATTTCTGGGGACCCCCACATATTTTTTTGCGGCCAAAAAGAACCCCCATGACGAGCTAACTTGTACGCGTTTACAGTAAACCTATGGATATTTATTTACACTGTAAGTCTAATATTGTATGTGTCATTTCAGTCAAATATTTATTTACTAGTTATTACGTTATAATTAATAATATTCTGCACTATTCTTTTCTTTCACACATTTCAGGCGACCCCACTTGAATTTTAGGCGACCCCACATTTGGTCCCGACCCCAGTGTTGAAAAACACTGGTATGACCCTTTAGCTCTGTTTTCTTTAGAGGCCTCTCTTTGTGGTAAATATTGGGGGAACTAGGCAGCCCCGTCGTGTTTTTTTTTCCTGTGCAAAGTTATGACGGGGGTAGGGTTTTCTTTTTTCTTCCAGCGAATACCTTGAACATGACACACACCGCAATCTGATAGTGCCCTGTACAACCAAAAACGACCCTGAGCAGCAAGGTTGGAGGAAGCAAGAGAGAGAGAGAGAGAAAGCAAGACGGAAAACACCAGAATGTGAAAAGTTCTACAAAAAGATATAGGCGACTATACATGTCATCCATGCCCGGGTTACGTGTAATACATTTCTTTCGTGTCTCAGGCCCTAGGACAGGGGTGGGGAACCTTTTTCATTCGAGGGGACACTTCAAATTCATCCGAGGGCCGTAAAAGTCCTCCGGGGGCCGTATTATAAACACAAACCAGAATTTCCCCCTGCACTTAAGGCCTATATTGAAGGCAGCTACCTTTAAAACAGTCCCCACCTTCTCTAGGACCAATGAATATTTTGAACTTAATTGTATTGCAAATGTAATTTCTAATATTCCTTCGCAAAATATGTCATATTTCATGTGAAGCTGCATAACATTAAAATCATATCGGGAGCCGGATAAAACGACCTCAAGGGCCGAAACGGCCCTCGAGACAGAGGTTCCCCACGCCTGCTTTAGGATCTGGGGTGGTTTTGTGGGAGACTGTTAGCGAAATAAACTTCAGGTCTCTGATACTGTTTTCAGGCCTACTAGAACGGTGCCGGTGCCAGTGCCAGTGCCAGGTCCCGCAGAAGCAGTGGTGTAGTCTACATAGAACGCGGGTATACCCACTTCTAAATTTCAGGGATTTCAGTATACCAAATTAAAATGGATTGATCCATTGTTTTGAATAGCACAAATATATACAGTATATCCACTTCAACAAATGCTCAAATATACAGTATACCCACCATAAGAAAGTACACTACACCACTGGTATACCCATCATAAAAAAGTACACTACACCACTGGTATACCCATCATAAAAAAGTACACTACACCACTGTGCAGAAGTTACGTTTGGAACTAAAGCTTGAGCACTACCCTACTTGGGTCCACCCACAATGTGGAGGAGCGTAGATGGGATGGGGAAGGGATGTGGAGAAGAGGAGAAGAGAGGAACGAGGGCGAGGAGAACAGGGAAAGGAGAGCAGGGGAGGAGAAAGAATTGAGAGGCGAAGTAGAGAGGAGAGGGGAGGAGAGGGAGGACAAGAGGATGAGACATGAATGAGGACGGGGCATGAAGTGAAACTCCAACTGCCATTGTCATGCCCTCCATGACACAGCTCTGCACACAACAAAATTGTATTTATGCCTCGCCCATGCAAGGTGGCTGCCTCCAATGGCGTCCGCAAGGGAGCAGTGCATGCGGCGGGACGGTACTCCCACCTCCCCCCACTAATCTGGCAAGTCTGGAGTTGAATAGGCAACATTTGGGCTACAAGTCTGACAGTCTACCCATGACTGGCCTGATATGAAGGACATGACATGAATGACATGAGTGTATGGCAGAGAAACAGAGAAGTAAGAAAGGAGGGGGGGGGGTGAGCAGAGGCAATTCCAGGCTCAGGGTAAAAGAGAGAGAGGAGAGGAGGGGAGACATGAGGGACGGCATAGGAGATACGAAGAGAGGAGAAAACAAAAAGAGGAGAGACCAGAGCAGAGAGGTGAACACAAAGAGATGGTAGGAGAAGAGACGAGAGAAGTGAAGAGGAGAGGAAGGGAGAGGAGAGGAGAGGAGAGGAAAGGTGAGGAGAGGAGAGGAGAGAAGTGAAGAGAGCAGAGGAGAGGAGAGAAGTGAAGAGGAGAGGAAGGGAGAGGAGAGGAGAGGAGAGGAAAGGTGAGGAGAGGAGAGGAGAGGAGAGGAGAGAAGAGGGCAAATCACACTGATACAAGTCATTTCTAATAAGTCAGTGCTTCAGGTAAACATCCTCTGCCTGTCAAAGTAGCAACCAAAGTAGCAAAGATTTGAAGCACGTATTTAGGCCGCTTGTACTGAAATTGGTTGTCTGGCCGTGCTGCACTTATGACATAAAAGCATATTTTGAATGAGAAATGTCCATCTAAAAATGAGTAGCCTACCCCCGAGCTAGTAACACTGTATTTTTCCCTCCAGTTGTGTCTTCTTGAAGAGGCGATTTTGCTCTGAGATCAAGGCTTCTGCTCTATGTCTATCGCAGTCAATGAGTGACCTAGAAAACACCCTTTTATCTATCGCCATATGTTACGCACATCAGAGGATGCATTAAGAAAACATTTTCTTTTCTGTTGATGAAGGGCAATGGTGTGGGGTAAGCTGACGTAATTGCCATTCACATTTACATACGTCTATGATGTCCAGTTCCCCTTTTCTCCCAGGGTGTGGGTGGGTGGGCGGCTGTCTGTATGGCGGTGTGGATGTGAGCTGTTCACATCTGTCTGGTCTGTGTGTCTGTGCTTGTGTGGGCGCTTGGGTGTTCTCTCTCTCTCTCTCTCTCTCTCTCTCTCTCTCTCTCTCTCTCTCTCTCTCTCTCTCTCTCTCTCTCTCTCTCTCTCTCTCTATCTATCTACATCTACGACATGATACAGGGCAAGAGATAGTAGGCCCTACTGTGCTTATCAGTGTGTGTGTGTGTGTGTGTGTGTGTGTGTGTGTGTGTGTGTGTGTGTGTGTGTGTGTGTGTGTGTGTGTGTGTGTGTGTGTGTGTGTGTGTGTGTGTGTGTGTGTGTGTGTGTGTTGGGGTTGTGTGTGGGTGTGTGTCTGTGTGTGTGTGTGCCTGTGTGTGTGTGCGTGGGCGTGTAGGTGGGTGCATGCGTGTGTGTCTACGCCCAAGTGCAAAACTGCTTGCATCTACAGTGTGTGTTGCTTTATTTTTGGGTTGTGGTGCTGGTGCTACAGGGGTTGGTTGGGGTGCTGGGCGGGTGGGTGCCGCTGGTGGTGTTGGTGGTGGATGGTGGTGGATCCTCCCTTCTCTCTCATTAGCCATTCACATTTGCACCTTATGTGCTGATCTTCATCACGGCGCGATGTGGGGCCCGGTGGTTCAAAAGGAGGCGCTGCTTGGAAGTTGCACGGAGACACCCCAGGAGGTGTGCAGGGGCCCTGGGATGCCTGCGGAGAGCAGCGGTGCTGAGAGCCAGACCCGGTTTGGATCAGGGACTGAAATTTCCCTCTGAAGATGTGGAAAAGGTTTACGGCATGCTCCCCCGAGAGCGTCTCTCCTCGCTTTGAAGCTCCTGTCTTGGTGGCTTCTCTTATCTCAGAAAAAGGATTATTTTATCTGCTCGCCTCCTTTTTTTTTAAAAAAAGAGAAAAAAAACCCTTTGTCTCCCTTTTTCTATTCTTTTCTATTGCTCTGTTCATTCTATTTCTTTCTTTCTTTCTTTCTTTCTTTCTTTCTTTCTTTCTTTCTTTCTTTCTTTCTTTCTTTCTTTCTTTCTTTCTTTCTTTCTTTCTTTCTTTCTTTCTTTCATCTCTATGCCCTTTGTTTTATTTTTACATACACTACTGTGTGTATCTTTACATATACACAGACATTTTCATTTGTATAGGCCCAGTTTATTTCTTTAATTTCTGTTTTTATCTCTCTCCCTCTCTCTCTCTCTCTCTCTCTCTCTCTCTCTCTCTCTCTCTCTCTCTCTCTCTCTCTCTCTCTCCCCTCTGGCCCCAGGTTCGGAGGCCTCTGCCCTTCCCCCTCTGGCCCTGAGCAATAGCCCCTCACAGGGCCCACTGAGCGCCGGTCACCCATGCCATTCTCTCCTTTCTTCCTCCCTCCCATTCTCTTTTCTACTCTCTCTCTCTCTCTCTCCACTCCTCTTTTCTTTTCACAACCCCTCCCTCTTTCCAATCCTCTCCTGGCTGCCCCCTCCCTCCCTCCCTTCTCTCCTCTAGCTCTCCCCAGTCCACCCACCCCTTTCACTCCAGCCTTCTCCATCGTCCTGCCTGCACTGCACCCCATTCCTTCCTTCCTCTCTCCTTCTTTTCTTCTCCTCTGTTTCTCCCTTTCTTCTCCTCCTCCTCCTTCCTCCTTCCTCCTCCTCCTCCTCCCATCTCCAGCCTGCAACCGGCCCCACCCCTCCCCTCCCCTCCCCTCCCCTCCAGTGCATGACAGGCACTGTAATTAATGAGGCTCATAAACCTCTCTTTCTATTAGCTACCCATTAGTAAACCTGGCAGGCCTGTCATTTTGGACAAAAACACACAGCTCCTTCATTTGATCCACACATCAAAGGGGGATCCCCACTGTTTTTGGCTGAATACTCTAATTGTGTCCTCGTTCTGGATGGGGCCTACACCCCACCGCTTCAAAAAAAAGAAAAAAAAAGAAAACCCCTTCATTGCAGTGCTGGCTGCATGGATCGTAAAGAGAGGTATGGAGGGAGGCATGAAGCATTGATTACGGAGCCAAATTCAGGTCGGCACACTCTCTTGTGTTTCAACCTAAACATCCACTGTGCACTGTGCACTGTGCGACGGTTAGGATTTTGGTGGTGGTGGTGGTGGTGGTGGCGCAAATGGTGACATTGCTAGTGTTGTTGGCACTTTGCTTTTTAAACTGTATTCCACACTGCATAGACCCATCGTCACAAAGACGTGCTGTACTTTACAGTTATTCTTTTATAGTTGCTCCAGTTTTAAAAGGGGGTGGAAAAGGACAACAAAGGTTGCCGTGGTTTTAATGCTCTTTAAGAAGTAGTTTTCCTTTGTTGGCCTTTGTCAGATATAACAGAATACTTAAGTGGCGTTCGAGAGATGCTTGGCCATTTACTCCAAAAGCCACAAACATAAAACGCCGGGATCAGCAACTAATTAACGGGAGACCTTAAAACGAACGGCCTATCTGCAGCCTCTCTCTCTTTCATTCTCTCCAGCAAGCTTAGCTTTTAAGTCTACGCATATTAAATTTAACCTAGTCAGTGGAGTGGAGCACAAACAACTTTTGGCTGTTTTAAAAAATTCTTTTCCTCATTGATTGGAAAATGAAAACGAAATTGCACTCCTTCTTCCTCTTCCTCTTCCTCTTCCTCTTCCTCTTCCTCTTCCTCTTCCTCTTCGCCATCAAAAGAAACTGCAATTCAGTTGTATCTTTGCAGTTGTATGTACATAGACTTAAAAGAAAATGCATATTATATATACTGTAAGTGAGTGAGTCTCTATTGACAAGAATAGAAGAGAGAGGAGGCCATGTTGTTACATGTCCATGTGGCGGAGAGGAGACCACACTCGCACGCCAGTCCGGAATTCACCCCGTGAAGTTGTCTCTCTCCGCTGACACGACTCACGCTGGGCCCCTACAATGGCCCCGGCCCCCGCCGGCCATCACAGGAGCCAACACTGTACTACTCCAACCATGATTGTCTTCTACCCTTTACAATATCCACTCCCTCTCCCCTCTTTTCTTTTCTGACCCCCCCCCCCCCCCACCCTCCACCCTCCACCCTCCTCCATGGAAGAAAAAAAAGCAACAGTCACATGTTTGTCTTCTAAGCGCACAGCAGCTGCTCTCCTTTCCCCCCTTCTTTCTCCTCCATACAGCAACTGCCACACACCCCCCCCCCCCCGACCCCCCGTCCCAGCCCCACCTACCCCT
>NC_085878.1:31567999-31572999 GCF_034702125.1 Engraulis encrasicolus
CTTACACAGGTCGGTGCCAGCGATGCTATCTCTCTACTGTGTGCTGTGTGCTGCTGTTACTGCGGCTGTGGCTGGGCCTTGTGGGGCCACACTGCTATGCTCAGATGGAGGGATGTATGGAGGAACGGAGGGAAGGCAGGAAGGGAGGGAGGGAGGAAGGAGAGAAGTCGTGGGCAGGAAGGGTGCACGATTCGCTAGCCAGCCACAGGACTTGAAGGGTAGGCTATGATGTGTGGTGTGTCCAGCGGTGTCTTCTTCCATGGCTCTATGACCAAGAATGCAAACGTCAACATTGACTTGACCATCAGAACTGTGGATTGTTTTTGGGTGCATTAAAATACAGCTATCATTCACAGGGGAAAGCCTTTCTCATTTAGCACACTGGCTGCAACAGGGACCTATACAATGCCCTGCACTATATTTAGGAAAACAATTGGTCCTGCATGATGAACATTGGTGCCTGTGTAGACACGAAGACAAATGACTTCATATGATCATAAAGTTGTAGGCCTATATCTCGAATCATCTATGCACTGATTAACTTGACTTGGACTAAATAGTTGAGCAATGAAGCATTTTGAATGGCAGTTCAATGAGCTTCGAGTATCGATTATTTTATTGTGGTGTAGATAGGACACTGTTTATATGGTTACAAAGCATTTGTTAGAACTTTGGAGTAGCCCAACAAAAGTCAGCGGAAGACTTCTATTGCGTTGTTTCCGTGAAGCCAAACATTAAAATGTAGGCATGAAAAAGAACCCAAGTTCCTCGGCAAATCTTCCTCTTACATTCGATTAAGAAATAAAACGGTAGGCCAACATACATCGTCTGTGAATAGGATTATAAATCACTGACGTTATCACAGTAGTTTACACATTTTGGTTTCAACCTTGCAGAGCTTGGGGATCTTTAAAGACAGTTGGTCTTCGCCCTGCTCCCTGCTCTCGCCCAGTTGTCTCTTTCTGAATATGGCGTGTGGGGGCTGCGCTCTTTATATTTGGAGACTCCAAAAGAATCTCGGCTCGCTTTCATGTGCCGCGGCGGACCAATAAAACGCAGCGAGACTGCCCGGGAGTTGTCTAATCTCGGGCGAGGTGTCAATCATGTTCCCTCAGTGGTTGAAGTGCGGGTTTTGGTAACCGCCTCCCCTCCACTTGGAAGGGAGACGAGAGGAAGAGCTTCGCCTGGATCAAAGACAGCGTAGCTCTGTCGCCGTAGGATGTATTGAGCGCGCTGACTGCGTTACACACGGACGATCGTGAATTTTGGATTATTACTAATCGGATGGTTTTCCATTATAAGCCGATGCAGAGAAATGGGTAAACTTCATTCGAAACATGGTAAGTAGTACTACAGCCGTTCACCAGCCTACATATGCAATGAATTAACGTTTGCGCAAATCTTGCCGTACGGAGTTGTTTGGAGTAATCGCGTCTTCTCTTTTCTCTGTCTTTCTTTCAAATTACTCGAAAAGCTGCAATTTGTAAACCAAGGGAGAGCCCGGAAGGTGAGTTTTCTGTGGAAACTGTTCCTTTTTAACTTAAATATGATCCTGTGACTTTAATAAGTCAACATTCTTCTCGGCTGCAGATCTTGCGGACCAGCATGTTGAGTGTAGTAACATTGTCAAAACGACTCATAGAACACGTTATAAAGTAGTGTAGACATTGTTAAAATGTAACGCCGTCTTCTTTTCCACACTTAGGTGACAGTTTCGTAGTCAATGCCTGTTTAGCAAGAAAAGGAATCGATGATTGGATCGTGAAACAGAAATACTATTGCACGGGCTCAAGAGTTGAACAAGACTGTCACCATAAAAGTACCTGCGGGTTGTCTGGCCGGGTAAGTGAACACGGTTTTCATTTGGACTATTTGTTTGGTTTGCATGCACGAGCGCTATGGAGGTCTTGTGCTTAATGTATTGTGTCTGCAGAGTAATTGGATTGAGTACATTTGCTGAAGTTTCTGAGCGTGAAGTGGTCCTAGGAAAGTAGGCTACTGAGGTTTCTTTTCTTTGCTGAAGTCTCTCGGTGTAGTTTAGGGCAGTGTTTCCCAACCTTTTTTGTCCTGGCTACCCCCTAAGCCATTTTGTCATATGACATGTACCCCCTCACCCTCACTCATGTTCTGTTGCTCTATCCCAATGTGACTACAGTCAATATATTTGTTATTATTACATCTTTCCGCGTACCCCCTGAGGTGTGCTCGCGTACCCCCAGTGGTACACGTACCCCTGGTTGGGAAACACTGGTTTAGGGTGTGAAGATTTTTTTTTTTTAATGTTTTATGAAGGCGAATGAATCCTTGCAATGTAGGCTACATTTCAGTTTTTCAGGTTGAAAGACATGTTGCGCAATCCTTCCCAAGAACAGATAAATAGCGTTATCCCTTTGAACTTATGGTGATATTTTAATAGGCCCATAGATACAGTTTAGCCTACATGTTTGATTATATTTAGATGCAGTATAGGCTATGGCTGATTAACCTTGACGCGTCATTATTTAATGCAAGCAATGAATAGCATATTGCCTAAATGAATAGTGTTGCGCAAAGTAGTTTTGCCATGTATTTGTAATAGTACCGGCTAGGATTTCGTGTCGGCAATGCGGTCAACAGACTTTTTTTCACGACCCAGTGGAACGTAGAAAAAATGAGGTAGGCTATTCAATGCGCGGGACCTCATTAGACTTCCAGAAGTCTGGCATTTCTGAAAGAGTTGCTTCAATGGTGATTAGCATTGAAATTTTTGGAATAGGCTACACGTATGGCTTGCACATAATGGTGGCTTTTAAATGTCTTCCAGGGAGATTTCCCTTGTAATTGCAAACGATCCCTTTGAAGCTGAAGTTAACAGTAAAGTGGAGTTGCAAAATCCTGAACAGAGTTGCCAGAGTAGGGCCTTAATTGTAGAAGAGTAACTAAAAGAACACCCTACTTTAAAGTAGTGTATTCAGTTGAAAGCCACCCGTTAGGCGGATATGTATTCTCACAGTTACATTCCAACATATGATGAATGTTCCAGCAGTGTTTGGAGAGACAGCAAGAGAGAGTGAGAGACTGTTTTCTCTCTCCCCCCCCCACCCCTCTTGTATGGGGCAGAATGGTCTATTGGACTCTGATGGGAACAAATGTGTCAAGACTAGGAACAGATGCAAGGTTTTTCTTGAGGTAATACATCACGCCTGACTTGAAAGCATTGCCGGCTGACAATCTGGTGACAGGGCTGCATTGTGAGCTTGGGCCCTGGCCTGGTAAAGGTCATGTCTGCTTCGTATTTGGCATCGTGGTAAACACAGTGAGTGTTGTTGTTGTTGTTGTTGTTGTTGAGAGGCGAAATCCTCTGGAAACGCTTCAGAGGAACCTTAAGCCTCTTTTGGTTGGTGTGTGTGTGTGTGTGTGTGTGTGTGTGGGGGGGGGGGGGGTCGTCTCAAAAGCATTTTTGAGGATTGAGAGCTCATCAGAAATCCACTAGGAAGCTCTGCTCCAGTCCACTCGACCAGCAGGAAGCCAAGCCATCTTTTCTGGCTCCTTTCAAGCAACCACCGTTAAATAAGAGCATCAGTTACCTGCTATTGCAGTGTCTGGAGACATTGAAGCACGGGGGAAAGTGATATAAAAACTTGGCACAATCAAGTCTTATACAACATGACAAACAGCAAAAAAATGTGTTGAAATTATTCAGATAAACAATGTGTCTTCGCCACAGACATGAAAAATGACATAAGGAAGTTTAAGCTAACCAGACCGGAGGATTCCCTTTGATATTCTGAACAGGAAGTGAGAATTACTGGAAGGAATTTGGAGTGAATGCCTCTGGACCAAAGTACATGAAAATATGCTCTATGCGCCAGTTCCTCTTTCATAATACTTTGTTTTTTATTATTATTGTCAGTATTAAAGCCTTGTGCTCTCATAGTTTTGAAACAGCTGCTTGTGTTTGTTAAGATTAGGATTTGACTGACTGACTGAGAGTGAAGAATGAGTGTTTCACACACTAAAAAGCGGGCTCCTTTGTCTGAGGTAACAGGATTCTGTATGTGGTTTTAGACGCTGAGCACCAGAGACATGGTCGGGTTTCAGTTAATTGGCTGTTTCAAATGGCCAACTTCCTCTATTCCAGGCAAAAGTGGGTTTTTTTTGGTTATTTATCTGTTAATGTCTTGAGGCAGTCAAGAAGGCCTCAGGATGTCTACGAATTTTTTAAAAACGATATAGTTTTTTTTTCAGGACAAGGCCCTTTGATAATCAACTAGCTAGATAGCAGTGAGCATGCACTGCCTGAGAATCAGAGATGTATGAAGTAGCAGTAAACTTAACTGATTTAATTACAAAACTTGAAGCAGATTGATATCACATGGTTGCAACCAGTCTATGTAATGCCCACTACCACTAGTGTTGTAATTTCAGCAGTAACAGTACTTCTACTTCAACTTCCACATATACTTTTGTACCTCTGCTGAGAACCCTCTGGGTCGAGGGCGTGTTCCGTTCAGGACCTTCTCTGGAGCGGGCGGGAGCGAGCGAGCGAGCTGGGAGTCTTTTGAGGCGGCCGGCCGCTGTGTCGTTTCCCAGATGGTGTGAAGCAAGACGTTGGCCAGGGCAGGAAAAGAAACCCCGCTGATGGAGCTGGAGCGTTTTGACAATTTGGGGGGCTCTGAGGAGCTCTGTTTTATAAATAATTGAAGCGTAGGTGCCTAATGGGTTTCCCAGCACTGCGGGGGAAAATGAATAAAATAGAATGGAAGGTGTTTCTGGACATAAATATTTATTTGGGTATTTTTCCCTCTTGTCTTGCTCAAACAAAGTGGCTGTATCCTTGAATATTTCATTGAAATGTGCTAGCTACCTTCAAGCAGTTCTGGGCGAGCGGCTTTCTTTCATTCTATTGCTGTCTGGCACAGTTTTGAGAATTTTTCCGAGGCTCTGTAGATCTTTGGGAGAGTACGGCGCACTCACATTAAATTATTTATTTCCTATTGTTTGAAGCAAGCCGAAAAGTA
>NC_085878.1:31582999-31585499 GCF_034702125.1 Engraulis encrasicolus
TATGGTACTCTAGGCCTCTATAGGTACACAATAGGGCTGTAACAGTATTAGGCCTATATGAAACCGAGAAATCGTGATACGCAGATTCACGATACTGTATCGTGGTGCAAGAAGGCAGTATTGTGATATGCTCTTTCAAAGTTCTGTTACGCTTCAGTCCAGAAAACCCAAGCAAAAAGTAAATAAACTAATGAATTAAAAAAGATACATAAAAAAATCTTGAGTGTATCGAACCGTAGGACAAAAACCGTGATACGAACCGAATCGTGAGTTGAGTGTATCATTACAGACAGCCCTTGTACACAATAACAAGTCCGACAGGCGGACATAGCTGCGTCCGATGGCGGCAAAGATCGTGTTTTGGCCAATTTAAAGAATGCGTTTCAGATGGACAGACCAATTCAGATTTACAAATGTTATGGGAATCATCTGTTTTTGGTGTCACACTCGTACATTCAAGTTTTTTTTCTGTTTTTAATTCTTTATTTATTTAATTGAACATTGAAAAAAGGCAAGCATACATGTAAAGTCCCAGCCTTTACATAAGTAGGTTCAAGTTCCAACACAAGATTAAATCATTTTTGTACCATTAGACTACGTATGTGCCATTACTCTATCTAACTACTCTAACTATTATGTCTTCACTATTACTTATTTTGTAAAAGGCTCAGTTAAACTGCATATCGACAACAGCTAATAAGTCTATTCAGTATCCCAGCTGTAAGCCAAACAAAATGGTTGGCAGGCAGCATAGATGACAGTCACTAAAGGGTATCCAGGATGCCCATGCCTTGGGAAGGACTTCAGAAGCGCCTTGTGTACAGGCCCAGTGCTGGAGCTGCTTGAGAGAAACCATTAGAATGTCTTATTCAGTCTTTTTGAACTTATGTGAAGTTCCTCCTCCTCCTCCTCTCCCTTCTTTTGTTGTTTTCGGCAGTAGGAGCCTTGCGAGTTGCCAATGAAAAGACTGGGATTGCCTGGAGGGAGAGAGAAGGGGGGAAGGCAAATGGAGCGTGCCGATTCATTTTTGATGCTTCAAAGCTGTTCTCCCTGCCTGGCCTGCACAACGCAGCGTCTGTCTGTATGCCATTGGGCCATATTTCCTCGCACATGCGCTTACAAACGTCTAGGGGTTTATCTCATTAAAATGACAGCAGGAACGCTGAACAAAATCATTTATCATTCTTCTAAATCTATACCTTTTTCCCTCCAATCGTTTTTCAGTTACCCTCCCATGTATTTTTGTAATTTAAGATAGATTAATGCAGTCGTGCGTCTCTGTGGGTGTTTGATGGTGGTTCATGTCATGGTGAGATTGAAGTGGAATATGGCAAAGCTACAATGGGTGCTGTGAATATAGACATTAAGGCCATAGTTCAGAACAATAGCCATGGTTGCTTTGGTTGGGCCTAAAAGATGGATTGTGGAGACAGCGGACCAGCTAGCTTGTCAACCACACACATGCACGCATGCACAAACACACACACACATCACCACCACAGGCACACACAAACCCACTGTGTCTGTATATGTGTGCGTGCGAGTTTGTGTGTGTTAATGCGTGTGTGTGTGTGTGTGTGTGAGTGTGTGTAGAGCATGTCTGTGTGTGAGTGCATGCATTGGTGAACTTGGAGAGAGAGAAAGAGAAAGAGAGAGAGACAGACAGCCAGACAGACATACAGAGAGAGAGCGAGAGATAGAGAGAAAGAGAGCAGCAGACAGACGGAGACATCGACAGACGAGAGAGAGAGAGAGAGAGAGAGAGAAAGAGAGAGAGAGAGAGAGAGAGAGAAAGGGAGAGAGAGAGAGAGAGAGAGAGAGAGAGAGAGAGAGAGAGAGAGAGAGAGAGAGAGAGAGAGAGAGAGAGAGACACACAACCAGGCTCTGCGCTTGAGCCTTGTAAAGCCCGGCAGCCATGAATCGGTTGCTTCAGACGCGGCGTGGTGCGCCGGGCGTGAAATGCAGCCCCACACCATCAATCTGCCACGGCTTCACGGCTGCCTCCATCTGAAGCTGATGTCATTATGGCTTTGATCTATATTTACAGGCCCCCACCGTTCCTTAAAGGCGCTTTTACACCTGATGTTTTTTTTGATGGAGTTGTAATTATGTAATTACTCAAGGAGGGGCCCAAAGTATTCTTGGTTTTTCCAGTCCGGCGTGCACTCGTCTCCCACTCACTCACTGTGTTCTCTCTCTCTCTCTCTCTCTGTCTGTCTGTCTGTCTGTCTGTCTGTCTGTCTGTCTGTCTGTCTGTCTGTCTGTCTGTCTGTCTGTCTGTCTGTCTGTCTATCTCTCTCTCTCTCTCTCTCTCTCTCTCTCTGTCTGTCTGTCTGTCTGTCTGTCTGTCTCTCTCTCTCTTTCTCTCTCTCTCTCTCTCTCTCTCTCTCTCTCTCTCTCTCTCTCTCTCTGTCTGTCTGTCTGTCTGTCTGTCTCTCTCTCTCTCTCTCTCTCTCTCTCTCCCTCTCTCTCTCTCGTTCTCTCACAAGGCTCCCCTCTG
>NC_085878.1:31622999-31627999 GCF_034702125.1 Engraulis encrasicolus
CAAACCAGGATTCTCCCCTGCGCTTTAGGCCTTTATTGAAAGCAGCCATGTTTAAAAGAGAACCCACCTTCTGTAGGTCCCCTGAATATAACTTCATTGTATTGCAAATGTCATTTCTAAGATTCATTTTACATAATATGTTAATTTTAATGTTATGCAGCTTAACATGAAATTTACGTCAGGGGCCGGATAAAGCATCCTCAAGGGCTGTAAATGGCCTACGGGACCTACGGGATAAGATCCACTATTGAAGTAAATCTCTCCAGCAGTCTGTCTGTCCCCTCTGTCCCCTCATCCTTCAGTCGCTGACAGTGCAAATGCAGTGTGCCTAGCCCAGCAGTCACAGCCAAGTCTTAACTAGAGAGGCAGAAGGCTACAAGAGGGGTTGGATGGGCAAAGCTGATGAGATTTTGGGGTTACACACAGTGTGTGTGTGTCTGTGTGTGTGTGTGTGTGTGTGTGTGTGTGTGTGTGTGTGTGTGTGTGTGTGTGTGTGTGTGTGTGTGTGTGTGTGTGTGTGTGTGTGTGTGTGTGCATGTGAGAGAGAGAGAGAGAGAAGGACAGACAGAGAGAGAGAGAGAGAGAGAGAGAGAGAGAGAGAGAGAGAGAGAGAAAGAGAGAAAGAGAGAGAGAGAGAGAGAGAGAGAGAGAGAGAGAGAGAGAGAGAGAGAAAGAGAGAGAGAGAGAGAGAGAAAGAGAGGCTCAGTGAGAGATAATGGCAGCTTACTGTACAGTGCATGGGTCCCTCCCATTAGCCCCCAGGGATAAGCATCAGCAGAAAGAGAGCATGCCACACTGTACCCTACTAACCCCCCTACACACACACACTGACTGTAGAAGCCGACTTGGCCTGGTCCACTTGCCTGCCCACCCGCCCGAGTGACACACAATGTTTCCTTTGAGCATCCCGCATGATCAAAAGACATGAACCCGGCATTATTTCACCCTCTCTCTTTCTGTGGCACTCTCTCTCTCTCTCTCTCTCTCTCTCTCTCTCTCTCTCTCTCTCTCTCTCTCTCTCTCTCTCTCTCTCTCTCTCTCTCTCCCTCTCCCTCTTTCTCTCGCACATTTTTCTGTCTTCCTCTCTCGTTCTCCCGCCTCCTTCTCCCTTGCTCTTTCTTTTCCTCTTTTCTCTCTCCATCTGTCTCTCTTTCTCAAAAAAAAGAAAGAAAGAAAGAAAAGAGAAAGTCGGTAAAAAGCTCCCCGGGATGACGGCTTTCATTCTCCGTGCTCTTTTCTCTCGCTGCCGAGGGACAGGGCAGGTCCTCTTTGATGTGTGCGGAGGGGGAGTTTGGAGGAGGGGGTGGGGGGTGTTGGAGGATGGGTAAGGGGGGGTGGGGTGGGGGTTGTTGTGTCTGCTCCTTTGGCTCGCACAACAAACACTGTTTCACATTTTTGACTTTGCTTAATTAATTAGCGATTCTGTTTTACAGCCGGTCTGATCCTCATCCAAAAGGTTGGAGAATGGAAACTTCAAAGTGTGGGTGCGTGTGTGTGTGTGTGTGTGTGTGTGTGTGTGTGTGTGTGTGTGTGTGTGTGTGTGTGTGTGTGTGTGTGTGTGTGCGCGTGCGTGCGCTCGCGCGCGCGCGCGTGTGTGTGTGTGCGTGGGTGCGTTGGTATGTGTGTGTGTATGTGCTTGTGTGTGTGTGTGCATGCGTGCGTGTGTGCGTGTGTGTGTGTGTGTGCATGCGTGCGTGTGTGCGCGCGTGTGTGTGTGTGCATGTCGGGGGTTCTGGTACATATCGCTCTACAGTAATATCTCCATCTTGCACCAAAATGAACGGGCACAAACCCAACCGGGCCAGCAAGGCGCTTTGGCACAGCCGGAGGGTCTTTTGAACTGATCTGAATGGGGGTATTGGACATATGCGGTGTCCTCAAGCAGAGTTTTTTCCCTCTCCGGTACACATGAACCTAATGAAGCAGCCGACGGGGCTGTGTTTTCCGAGCGTTGCATGTTTTTGGCCTCGGGCGGTAGATTCTACTGGCTCTGTGTTTTGCTACGTTCTCCAAGAACTCCACTTTGTATCCCAGTCGAGCCCATTATGCAGTCTGCTGTTGACTTGACAAATAGAATCTGAGTATGATCATTCTTGCAATGGGCAGCCGTGGCCTAGTGGTTAAGGAGATGGGCTTTGGATCAGAGGATTGCAGGTTCGAATCCCACCCTTACCACTCCCCATCGCACTCCATGGCGGAGGTGCCCTTGAGCAAGGCACCTAACCCCACACTGCTCCAGGGGCTGTAACCAATGCCCTGTGCTTAAAATTAGAGTGAGTCGCTTTGGATAAAAAAGCGTCAGCGAAGTGTAATGTTATCTTAAATATAATTTAAACCAACTATAATATAAACCAAATATAAACCCACTGGTATGAAGGGGCAAATAATAGGATAAAGTGTGATATGTCATACCCAAAGAAATTTCTCATCTCTCTCTCCCAGTTTCCCTTCGTCATAACCTCTTCTATCATAATCGGTCCTATTTTCATTATGGGCAGCAAAATACCATATAAGATTTTTTGTTTACAAAAATTCAAGTAATGGTAGTAGTCCATTTTAGGTGAGACCTAGCTGATTCCTTTGTTAGCCCTTGATATTCTGATTATACCACTTGATCTAAAGTGTCGCTCATGGAGATATTTCCTTCCTGTGTGTGTGTGTGTGTGTGTGTGTGTGTGTGTGTGTGTGTGTGTGTGTGTGTGTGTGTGTGTGTGTGTGTGTGTGTGTGTGTGTGTGTGTGTGTGTGTGTGTGTGTCTGTGTGTGTGTCTGTGTGTGTGTGTGTCTGTGTGTGTGTGTGTGTGTCTGTGTGTGTGTGTGTGTCTGTGTGTGTGTCTGTAGTGGCCTTGCCTCCTGAGAAGCAGGACAGCTGCTGTGTGGACGAGAAGATGCAGGAGAGGGATCTCCAGCCGCCCGCCGGCACGCAGAAGCAGCTCCAGTTCGAGGTGAGCTGAAACACATACACACGCACACACACACCTTACCTTACCTTACTTTACTTTACCTTACCTTACTTTACCTTACTTAACCTTACCTTACCTTACCTTACCTTACCTTACCTTACCTCGCCTTACATTACATTACATTACATTACCTTACCTTACCTTACCTTACCTTACCTTACCTTACCTTACCTTACTTTACCTTACTTAACCTTACCTTACCTTACCTTACCTTACCTTACCTTACCTTACCTTACCTTACCTTACCTTACCTCGCCTTACATTACATTACTTTACCTTACTTAACCTTACCTTACCTTACATTACCTTACCTTACCTTACTTTACTTTACTTAAACTTACATTACTTTACCTTACCTTACCTTACCTTACCTTACTTTACCTTATATTACATTACATTACCTTTAGGAGCTGGAGTGTGCGGTGTCTGTGGAGGAGGACAACAGACAGGAGTGGACCTTCACCCTCTACGACTTTGACAACAATGGCAAGGTCACCAGAGAGGTAAGAGGGCCAACTACTGACCGCCGGCATCTACTGTAGGGTGACCAGACAGTCAGGAAAAAAATCGGGAATAAAATTGAATCTGTTTTTCTGAATCCTAAATCTAACCCCATTGTCCGAAAGACAACCGAGATACTTGAGTCAACTGAAACAGAAAAAAAAAACTGATCGCAGGCACACATTGTGTTACCCAGCAGCCAATCCTATTGATTCTGGTAAGGACATGTTCTGTTGGTAGGGAAAATCTATTTGAGCTCTGGGCCACATACTGTTAGGAAAATAACAAAAACTGTGCCTAAATGTGGTTCTAAAGGTAGGGCACTAGACTGCTATGCCAGTGACCCGGCTTCAATTCCAGCCCGGGTCATTTGCCAATCCCTCTGCGTCTCTCTCTTCCCGCTCATTTCCTGTCTGTCCTTCAATGTTCTGTCAAGAATAAAGGCACAAAAAACCCAGAAAAAAATAAAATAAAATAAAATAAAAAACAGTGTGACCAACTGACATAGTTTGTCAATCAACTAAGATCTATAGCGAAAACATAAATAAGGAACTGTTCTGTTGACTACGTAGCAGTAGACCTATTGAGACCTGCGTAGGTGCACATTTGCTTCGCTAACAATAACGGAGCCAAGCAGCATAACATGGACAAAATATATAGGCTATTACATGTTAAAAACAATTGGCTTGCCAAACTAGCAGTCTATGTAGCAGGCAGAATATGTTATCCACCAGGAAAACGTATTGCAAGAATACGGTGCAAATGAGATATTTCAGTCACATTTCGCAACCCTAGACACAATCCTATGTTCTTCCATTCTTCCATATCACACCCCAATCATTTCGATGGAACTTTGGTGGCTGCATGGTATCAAGCAGAGATCTAACAGCACTGTGAGGCAGAGCTATGCAATTTTTCTTTTAGTAGTTGAAACAGTGCAGAGAGAGACACAGAGCTACGTCTCCTTTTTGCGGTTCAATCTCAGACTCGAAGCCCTGCGGCACAATATATGGCGGACGATGCCCCGCTTAGAAAAGAAGGGATTAAAACAAAAACAGAGGAGGGAAGAAAGAAAATTACGATTGATAACAAAAAATCAGTCATATTTTCTCCTTTCCTGGTGCACCTCTTTTATAGCTCCCCATGTGTGCAGGAGCAGCACAATCGTTTGTTCCATGCCTTTGAACATCTGTACCTGCAGCACAACATGCAGTCGATCGCTAGAGAGATGATAATAGACTTGTATGCTAATGGAATGGGAGGAGGCGGATAGCGGGAGGAGAGGAGAGTTGACGCAGGGAGAGAGAAAGGGAGGGAGGTACCCGGAAATATCTGCAGCGTGGCTGGGGACCTCACAGGCATGAGGAGAAGGCTCATGTCATTTTGTCGGGGCCTTGCTGGCGTCTCCTCAGAGTTATGAGGGCAAGCCACTAGAAGCAGAGGGGCAATTACCGTATGTACCTTTGGAAAGGAACTAACAGGACATAAAGTAGAGTGTCGGGATACATGTTAATGTACAATTTACATATTTTCTTTTT
>NC_085878.1:31632999-31707999 GCF_034702125.1 Engraulis encrasicolus
TCCCAGGGCCTAGCTATGGTTCTGGGCCATCAACTGGGCTTTCCCCTGTTCATCACCCCCACATACTGGAGGAAGGAAAGACAAACAGTACCCCTCCAGATACCCAATCCCCACACGCACACACGCACGCACACACACACACACACACACACACACACACACACACACACACACACACACACACACAACAAACACACACACACACACACACACACACACACACACACACACACACACACACACACACACACACACACACACACACACACACACAAACGCACAAACGCACACACACACAAACACACACCACACACTGCTCACCCCAACCCCTATCAGCACAAATGATGAACCTTAGAGGGCGTGTGTGTGTGTGTGTGTGTGTGTGTGTGTGTGTGTGTGTGTGTGTGTGTGTGTGTGTGTGTGTGTGTGTGTGTGTGTGTGTGTGTGTGTGTGTGTGTGTGTGTGTGTGTTTGGGGCATAAAAGCCCACCGTGAAGAAACAAAGGTCCATCCCTGACACACAGGTTAAAGAGTTATGGATGAAAGTTCAGGAGCATGAGGGTTGTTGGAGTGAGGTGGGCTTTTATTAGTGAAAGTGAAAGTGAAAAGTGAAAGCCCACCTGGGAAACTGCAAGTCCAACTCCCCATTGTCATTGTGACACAGCAATCCACAGCACAGCACACAAAAGTGCACACTGCACACACAACAAAACTGCATTTATGCCTCACCCGTGCAAAGGTTCATGGCGTGGGGTGATTGGGAGACTCTGTTGGGGTTGCTACAGGTGAAGAGTGTTGGTCTTCAGTCGTGTCAGGAGCGGAGTGGAGCAGATTGGAGGAGAGGAGCGTAATGAGTAACAAGAGACTTACGAGTGAAGTGATTGGCTGCTGAGAGGTGACAAAAAGCTGCTCCCCTGATGTCCCTACCTGCTTCCTGCCCCCTCCCCCCTGTTGTATCCCTGTGTTCAAGCCATTTCCCTCCTGAATCCGTGTGAGGACCCCATGGAGGGGGGCCCCCATGTGCAAAACGAACTGGGAGCTTACAAATGAAGGAATGATCGTAAAATCGGTCGAAAAAAATTGTATGAAGGGGACGGAGATGAATGTTTGTGTGTTTAGGTTTGTGTTTGCTCCTCAGAAGAGGCCTGGTGTGTGTGTGTGTGTGTGTGTGTGCGCGTGTGCGCGTGTGCGCGTGTGTGTGTGCCTGTGTGCTTGTGTGCCTGTGTGTGTGTGACTGGTGTGTGTGTGTGTGCATGCATAGGTATGTGTGTATACAGTGAGAAATCCTGTGCTTTGAAACCCACTAAGCTGTGTGCATGTGGCGCCCCTGTCACCACTGAAGACCACTTGAAGAGCACTTTCACAGTGCACTCACAATGGAGACACTTTAGCTGTCAAGAGCTAGTTGATGGACTGGACATCTTTCTTTCATTCATTCATTCATTCATCATTCATTCGTTCACTCATTCATTCACTCGCACATGCAATACAAGACAAATCTCTCTGAGAAAGTGGAAAAGGAAAAAGGAATACATTTTCGAGTTCAAGTTCTGTAAGTCATAATAGAAGACTCTAATCAGCTGCTACCTCTAGTATTATTGTAATTTGTTGGTATTAAATTTATTGTTACTATCCAGATGTTTTCAGATTGTTTCTTCTTCTTTTTTTTAAAGTATTCCACATGTCTGCAGTTAAAGTCATGTTTAAAAACCACACACATAATCTTGACATGTTTGTACGTATGTTCTTCTTAAGCAGTAAGTAAACTGTATGTCCACATGTAAGCTCTGTCGATGTGATATATTTTTTTTATCCATACTCTGAAGCATCGGTTTGTTTTATAGTAAATTATCCTTACTCCCATCTTCAAGCCCATTATTTTATTTTATTTTTCCACTGTAAAACCAACATTTGTCTTCAAGACCACTACTATGTCTCAATGTCTGAGGAAGAAGAGTTTTGTGAAGGTTCACTGTTGTCCATAACGTGGCTGTGCACAGGAAGGTGGGAAGATCACACCGTCAGTCTTCCCTAGTGCTTCAAATAGTGTAAAAAGTGATCACGCATTCTTTTCTTTTTTTTCTTGGCTAAACAAGATGGCAGCCCATCATCATGCCCCCCACCACCACCTAATATTATTGTATAGTGCCTTTCATCCCCTGTAAAGTTAGAGGGGTGCCTTCTGGCTAAATCTCTCCTTATTTGTATCTGTGCCAATCTCAACTTTTCACAGAAGTGAAATCAGAAGTGACTTTTAAAACAAATATCTCGACAACAGGCAATGGTTCGGAATAGTGGCTTCTTCCAAAATGGCAACTGTGGGTGGCTGTGTGTGTGTGTGTGTGTGTGTGTGTGTGTGTGTGTGTGTGTGTGTGTGTGTGTGTGTGTGTGTGTGTGTGTGTGTGTGTGTGTATGTTTGCGTGTGTGTGTGTGTGTGTGTGTGTGTGTGTGTGTGTGTGTGTGTGTGTGTGGCGGAGTGTGTGTGTGTGTGTGTGTGTGTGTGTGTGTGTGTGGGTGTGTGTGTGGGTGTGGGTGTGTGTGTGTCTGTGTCTGTGTCAGTGTGTGTGTATCTCACGTCATCCACCCAGCCCCCTGTTAGCCTCCAGGTGCATCAGCCCCTCCGCCCTCCTCTCTTGCCGATCATCAGGGGGCAAGTGTCTTTTGGGGACTGCATGGCGTTTATGGCTGAGCAGGCCCACAGCATCCACTCATTCCCCCACCCCACAGACCACCCCAGCTGTCCCGCTCCTATTCCTCTGGTGCCGGATGACAGACAGAGCCTGTCGGCAGGCAGGCAGGAGAGCCCACGAGGGCCGTAACTCACGATGCCGATCCTATCCTGTCCTGTCCTGTCCTGTTCTGTCCTGTCAGACCGCTTTGACTCCCTCTAATGAGGTTTGAGTGTGTGTGTGTGTGTGTGTGTGTGTGTGTGTGTGTGTGTGTGTGTGTATGTGTATGTGTGTGTGTTTGCGCACACGCGTGTGTGTGTGTGTGTTTGTGTGTGTGTGTGTGTGTGTGTGTGTGTGTGTGTGTGTGTGTGTGTGTGTGTGTGTGTGTGTGTGTGTGTGTGTGTGTGTGTCTGTGTGCGTGTAGTACAGTATGCATGTGGGCCATTAGCTCCATGCATGGTTTCTCACACCCAATTGAAGCATCCAAGCCTGACTGACTAAAGGTCCAGTGGAATGGGAAGGGAAAAAGAGGAGAGGGGTAGGAGGTGTGCGTGCGTGCGTGCGTGCGTGCGTGCGTGAGTGAGTGCATGCGCGAGTGCATGCGTGTGTTGATTGGTTACTGGTGGTGTAAAAACTGAGGTGGTGAGGGAGAGATGCGGGGGAGAGTGAGAAGTGTTGGCTGTGAACACACGCACACACAC
Organism: Engraulis encrasicolus; assembly: GCF_034702125.1. NCBI lineage: Eukaryota > Metazoa > Chordata > Actinopteri > Clupeiformes > Engraulidae > Engraulis > Engraulis encrasicolus. Next base: position 31,636,369 of record NC_085878.1, read on the forward strand.
GCACGCACACACACACACACACACACACACACACACACACACACACACACACACACACACACACACACACACACACACACACACACACACACGCACGCACACACACACACACACGGCCTATGTTCTCCCGTCTGGCCTGTCAACAGGTTTTGGGAGGATTGCGAGTCCAGCTGTGTGAAAATTCAAAGCCAAGTGTCTTAAAGTTCTCACTGTGTGGTCTGGTCTGGTCCATTCCCTCGGTTCCCCTGTTGGGAGAGAGAGAGAGAGAGAGAGAGAGAGAGAGAGAGGGAGGGGAACAGGGAAAGAGGGAGGAGAGTGAAAGAGAGAAGGAGGGAGAGAGAGAGAGTTGGAGCCGATCGTTGCTGCTCTTTTTTCCTGGGCCAGCCAGCAGGAATCCGTTGCACACCAGGCCTCCTCTCTGTGAGAGCCACACACATGCATGCACACACACACACACACACACACACACACACACACACACACACGCACACGCACACGCACACGCACACGCACACACACACATAGACACACACACACACACACACACACACACACACACACACACACACACACACACACACACACACACACACACACACACACACACACACCCGCCCACACACACACACACACACACACACACACACACACACACACACACACACACACACACACACACACACACACACATAGACACACACACACTTACAAATATAAGCACCATCACTTTGGTGCTTGTTTCTTTATAATTTACTGAACTCTGCTCACATAATGTACACACACACAGACACCCACATGCATGCATGCACACATGCACACACAAACATACATGCACACACACTCAGTCCCCCTTTTTCATGCACACACACATTCACATACTCTCACACACACATAACCTCCGCCTCTTATACACACACATATTGACCCCACACATTTTTAAGGCAATTTCTCCTATACATACTCCTGTCTTATGCACACACACACACACACACACACACACACACACACACACACACACACACACACACACACACACACACACACACACACACACACACACACAGGCACGTGGTGTAGCGATCATTCCAGCTGGCACCGATGAGGCTTCCAGAGCAGTGGGATTCCAGAGGCACCATGGGAGAGGCACAGCTGCACCCCATTCCACCATACATACACCGCCCATGACCGACACCCCCTAGAACCTACACCCCCTTAACCCATTCCATCATACCTACACCCCCTAAACTCATATCCAAACCTTGCTGCACCCCATTCCACCATACATACACCGCCCATGACCTACACCCCCTAGAACCTACACCCCCTTAACCCATTCCATTATACCTACACCCCCTAAACTCATATCCAAACCTTGCTGCACCCCATTCCACCGTACATACACCCCCATATAACCTACACCTCCCCTGACTCATATCCAAACCTGCTCACCTCAGTCCACCATACCTACACCCCCTAAACCCATACCCGCACAGACACCCCCTACAGTATAACCCACCCACCCTCAGGGGTGCCGCGGAAACGTGGCTGATAAATAAATTATGTAATATAATACATATTTGTCTAAATTGATAAGTTAATGCTAGTAAGTGGAATCTTTCATCTGCCATTTACGCACAATAAAGTAAATATAGGTCGCCCCAGTCAGCTGCAACTTTGAACGTAGGTCGTGTGACGTCTCCAAATGTGTTACTTTTCTAAGCTTGTGTGGTATCGGATGCGATGCCATATTACTGCTTGTTGGTTTGGGGTGCCTTGAAATGTTTCATGAATTGAAAGGGTGCCTCGCCTACAAAAAGGTTGAGAAACACAGCCCTAACCCATATTCAAACCCACCTGCACCCTCTTAAACCATACCCACACCCCCTGTAACCTACACCCCCTGTAACCTACACCCCCTAACCCATGTCCAAACATCACTGCACCCCATTCCACCATACCTACACCCCCTCAACCCATATCCGAACCTGCACCCCTACACAAACCCTGCCATACCTAGGTACACCCTGTATAGCCTGCATCCCCTAACCTATTTCTTCAAAACCTTCACCTATATATCTATCCTATAACCTACATCCCCTAAAACCTACACCCCCTAACCTATTTCTACCATACCTAACCTGTATAGATTGACTGACAGCAGGGGTGGGGAACAGGGCAGAGCCGGGTAGGGTAGTGGGCTAAGGGGTTGGGGATATTAGTAGGCGAGTGCATTTATGAGAAAAATACACCTAACCCCAAAAAAATTCTAACAAAAGGTTTCTCAGTGGTTTACAGTACTATCAGATGTACTTAACAACATACTAAAAATCTGCCAAAATCTGACTTCAGGAAAGGCCTCATTTTCAAGATGGCCGCCGCCGGGCCCTTAAATTGACTCTGGCCTTAAAATTGCATTGAAATGACCAGGAATAGTGGTGTTTGATGCATGTTTCAACCTTGTAATGTTGTCATTAGACTATGTTCTTGATATACATATGGTTATTAGTGCAGTTTGCTGTTAAAAATCAATTTACAACTGTATGGTACTGTAATATTACACAAATTTGGCCTAGCGGTTAGGCTAAATACCGCTAACCTCTTCTTTGTGTGCATTTTAGGGTTTTTTTTTCCCCATTATGATTATATTTTACATTAATATACATGTTTTGCATGTGCATGTTTTAAAATGTATTTATTTATTTTATTTTGTCAGTGATGATCAATGGTAAAAAGCAAGGAATCCATACGAAGGATTCAAAATTTCACTTTTCACTGCTTCCTGTATGGATAGACAAGATGACTGAAGCCATAAAATGAATAGACCAGGAATAGAGGTGTTTGATATGTTTTTTTCACCATGTAATGTTGTTGGAATATTTCCCTGATATTATGAATGGTTATAAATGCATTTTGATTTTGTTTTGATTGATGGCAGCCTACTGTGATATTAGCCAAATATGCTCTGGCATACTGTATGTAAGCTAAGTATTGTTATCCCCTTTGTTTTGTGATTATTTTCACTTTACTTTAAATATATGTATGTTTTTGCATTTTATTTATGTATTCTATATATTTATTTATACTGTATGTAGGCCCGATGACCATAGCCTTATAAAGACCTTGAAATGACCAGGAAAAGTGGTGGTTCATGTTTGTTTTGACCAAGTGAATTAAAATAATATTTTTGGAATTAACTTAGAATTATCCACATCATACTGATTCCAATAATATTAAACTCTGGACTCTTCAGTCGTGCTGAAGAATTTGAATTTGGAACAAAATGTGTTAATGAAACAAACAGGAAATTCATCCATGACTGCCATCGTGACTCTGGCCAAGCTGAAGTGTGACCCATATTCTTAATGGTGTGTGTCAGGCAAAGTGCATTGAGTTTCCAAAATTTGGGCAGCGCTGAAATAGCACAGATATGAGCAGTTTGACCAGATTGACTTGATCTTGAAATATTGTGCAGCATCATAGTAACAGGCTAAATCATAGTAACTGGCTAAACATGATGCCGAAGAATTCCCCATCCTGCTGAAATGAATGTGACCTGTGGCCATCATTATGAAGTACTTTGAATTGCTAGTTATGTCATACTTCCAATGAAAGGCACTCAAGCTATGATGCTACCGATGCATGTATAACTCTTTAGCAAGAATCTGCTTCATCTTCCAAAGTCTGTAGGACTTGGATACAAGCAAGAGAAGGCCCGGCTGGTTTTAGAGTTGATGGAGCCAGAGATCACAAAGTAAAAGGAGCTGCTGTAGCTATCCAAACAGCGCAATTTGAGTGGCCTTGCAAGATGTCCAACCAATAAATTACCCTATGGATGCAGTACTCCCACCTGGTCCATGCCCCTTGCTTGCCCTGGGATATAGGCAGGGCAGAGGACCACCTTGTCAAGACTGAGTCACAGCACAATCATGCTTAGCCTTCTGCTTTTCACCCTGCTAATAAATGACTGGACGTCAACCTACAGTACCACTCCAATCTTGTTAAGTTCACAGACCAAGAGGGACAAGGCACACTACAGGAAAGAGGCAGACCATTTGAGCAGCACAAAGATGAGATGTGGGTTTGGCCTGATTATCATTGACTTTCAAATCTCTTCAAGACTTGGTCTGACCAAGAGCATAACAATCAACATTTCCCAAACGGCATGGTCGACCCACCCCCTTGGTTTGCTAATGGTTGCATGCTTCCCAACAAAGTGGGAGGAGTGCCGTTTTTTTCCGGAGCTCAGAAATTATATTTGTATTGCACTTGGCCTGACGCTGAAGGTGTTGCGTCATCAGGAGGGCACGGCCTGGCTAGGTTTGGACATCAGTGATGACCTATTCTGGACCAACACTGCATGTCAAGAAGTGTCTCAACTTCCTGAACAATCGAGGCTAGTGCTTTGCCATCATGACCACATTTCTAAGACCACATTTGTGTACCTGTACCATGCCCCTTTAGGAGACAAGGAAAATGAATGGAGTTAAAAGAGAATTTCTCGCCCATTTAGGAAACTGTACTTGATGTACTTGTACTTGAACTGTACTCCCACTTTTTTGCATTGGTGGCACAGGGTATGGTTTAGCTTGGCTACCATTGTGATGGAGTGACCATCACTAGGGTTGAGGGTGTGTTCTGACTGTCACACCAACGAGATTGGCTCTTTGGTGTAGCGGTCAAGGCCCCAGTTTACAAGCCCAGAAGGTCTGGGTTTGGTTCTAGGCTGGGCAACTCTACTCCCCTTCGCTACAAATGGTGTCAGAAGTGGGATGGTGTGATGCCATCAGAAGCGTACGCATTGTGTGTGAGCCGTAATTCCAAGTGAGGGACACCCAGGATTGGTAACCTTGTGGTGAGGGACCCCAGTGATGGGTGAAGCACTGATGATGGGGCACACTGGATGGGGGAAGTATGACGGGCAGTTGCGTGAGGGACACCATGAAGTGTGTGAAGTGCACAAGTGCGCTTCCTGAAGGGGAAGGCAGTGTGATGGAGTTACCATCACTAGGGTTGTGGGTGTGTTCTGACTGTCACACCAACGAGCCTGGCTCTTTAGTGTAGGGGTTAGGGCCCCAGTTTACTACCCCAGAGGGTCCAGTTTCGATTCTCGGCTGAGCAACTCTACTCCCCTTCATCACAACCATATTGAATGGGTTTGGATACACCACCCACAAAGTGATCACAATAGTGATGCATGCAAGCCACTCAACAAGCTTCTCTTCTGGCACCACCAGAGTCTCAAACAGACTGTAAGGATGCTGAGTTCTTCTCTGCACCCAACAGGCTGCCGAAAAAATCTGCATCTTTCCAAAGAACAATTGCTCTCAGACCCCCCAGAAAAGACTTTTCCCACATACAACTGTACTATGTATACCTGTTGCTCTAAACAAATACATAATAAACTGTCTTGTGCTCACAATCTCTTGTTTTTTACTGGTACTAATACCTGATCTGACTACTGTACGAATATGTGTAATTTGTGTACTTAGGATAGGTTAAGATAAGTTAAGATGTATTTTTGGTTGTGCCTGTGCACATAGATGTTATAATGTCATGCACTTTTAATGTTTGTCATGTCTTGTCTACACGGGAGGCAGTGAAAAGTGAAATTTTGAATCCTTCGTATGGATTCCTTGCTTTTTACCATTGATCATTACTGTCAAAATAAAATAAATAAATACATTTTAAAACAAGCACATGCAAAACATGTATGTTAATGTAAAACATAAATCATAATTGGAAAAAAACTAAAATGCGCACAAAGAAGAGGTTAGCACTATTAAGCCTAACCGCTAGGCCAAATTTGTCTAATATTACAGTACCATACAGTTGTAAATTGATTTTTTAACAGCAAACTGCACTAATAACCATATATATATCAAGGACATAATCTAATTACAACATTACAAGGTTGAAACATGCATCAAACACCACTATTCCTGGTCATTTCAATGCAATTTTAAAGCCCGAGTCAATTTCAGGGCCTGGCGGCGGCGATCTTGAAAATGAGGCCTTTCCTCAAGTCAGATTTTGGCAGATTTGTAGTATGTTGTTAAGTACATCTGATAGTACTGTAAACCACTGAGAAACCTTTCGTTAGAATTTTTTGGGGTTAAGTCATAAATGCACTCGCCTATAGAGCGGTATCTCTGACGAGAGCTGTTGACACTCACACCTGCCTCCCTCCCCGTAAACGAACAAAATAGAACACAACAAAAACGGCCAGAGACAGGCCTGCATGCACAGACTTGCTGTGAGTGTGTGCGTGCGTGTGTGTGTGTGTGTGTGTGTGTGTGTGTGTGTGTGTGTGTGTGTGTGTGTGTGTGTGTGTGTGTGTGTGTGTGTGTGTGTGTGTGTGTGTGTGTGTGTGTGTGTGTGTGTGTGTGTGTCTGTGTGTCTGTGTGTCTGTGTGGGTAGATGGGTGGATGGGTGAGTGAGTGAGTGAGTGAGTGAGTGAGTGAGTGAGTGAGTGAGTGAGTGAGTGAGTGAGTGAGTATGTGGGGGCGTGGTTGCCCACACAGCGAGAGTTCGGGGTGGGGTAAGGCATCAGTGATGGTGGAGTTTAAGGGCAGGGTGGGTTAGGCCACCTTCATGGTGGTCCCATTATTTGCGGCTTGTGATGGCCTCTTTAACCCCCCACCCCCCACTCAACCCCCCGAAAGCACCAACCGGTCCCGGTGGTCAAGCGTTCTCGTTGTCCTCCCCCATTTCATTTTTGTCTTGACGGGGTTCAAAATGAAGCCTACTATAGTACCATACAGAGCCACAGCACAATCCCCCACTGTAGTGTAAACCCTCTCCCATAATCTAGCTGTGCTCCGACACTCAGCACGAGAGATTTACTGCTGCCATGTGCTGCTGTCTGTCCTGCTTTGCCGAGCCCCCCCCCCCCCCCAACACACACACACACACACACACACACACACACACACACACACACACACACACACACACACACACACACACACACACACACACACACACACACACACACACACACACACACACAGCAGACTTGTGACTTGTAGTTGTGTGTTTGTTGGTTTCGGTTGCATCAGTACAGTACAGTGTATGGGGGGCTATTAGACAATAAGCTCCAGTGTCCCCTGCCTCTATCCTCTCGCTCTGCTCAGCGAAAAAAGGGAACCCCCACTTCAGTTCCAGAGGACAGCCATCCCAATCGCATACTATGCCATGCCATGCCATGCTCCTCCACGAGCTGTGGTTTTATACAGTAAAAAATGCAGTGTTCATTCAACGCATAGAGAGTCAATTTAACATCTTCTAGATACATTGTTATACTTCATAATTATACTTAGCTGACGCCTTTTTTCATCCAAAGTGACTTACAGTTATTTTAGGTACGGGGTATTGGTTTCAGGCCTTGGAGCAAAGTGGGGTTAGGTGCCTTGCTCAAGGGTACTTCAGCATGGATGAAGGTACTGGTAAGGGTGGGATATGAACCTACAACCTCTGATCTAAAAAGGCCAGCGCTCAAACCATTGAGCCATGGCTTAACACTGCATTTATTTTACTGTGTATCACCTTCCGATAGATCTGGCCTTCAGGGCCTTGCCGTGGCCAAACGGTGGGGCACATATCTACCGTGCGGCTGACCCGGGTTCGATTCCCGGCCCGGGTCTTTTCCCAACCCCTCCCCGTCTCTCTCCCCATTTGCTTCCTGTCCACCTCTCACACTGTCCTGTCGAATAAAGTCGAAAAATCTTTAGATCTGGCCTTCAGTATTCTCCACAGTGTCTCTCCACTTTCCTGTGCACTCCACTCAACTTCCAAGTTATGGTCCACATGACTTAAGTTTTTTTCTAGATCTGTTTTTGGCAGATCGATTTATAACCAGGCCCCTAAATGTAAATAGTTGTATGGACTGCAAAAAAGAGGGTGAATCAAAGTCTTTTTTTTCTTTTTGAAAGAAGGAATACTTCTATTTATATTAATTATATGACTGAATCAAATATGTCTTCAAAGCTATCACACACAGTCTAATGTTTTATTTCCATCATGATATGTATGGTAACGAGGGAATGTGTTCTCTCTCTTTCTCTCTCTCTCTCTCTCTCTCTCTCTCTCTCTCTCTCTCTCTCTCTTTCTCTCCCTCTCTCTTTCTTGCTCTCTCGCTCTCTGTCTCTCTCTGTCTCTCTCTTTCTCTCTAGGATCATTCACCTCTTGGTGCTCGTTGTAAATGAAAAAAGAAAAGAGGGCCAGCACAATACCTTTCCCCCCCTGACTCCTAATATTTTTCATGACTTTGTTTATTTAGTTTATGTAGATGGTTTTGAATAATTTCTTTATTTATTTGATAGCAGATCTGTGCCAAGAGAAACTTTCAATAAAGTATGACTTGTTCGTTAAAACTGGCTCTTCTGAATTTCCTGTGGTCATGTGTTTTTTTTGTGCCATGCATGCACTCACTCACGCAAGGATACACACACACACACACACACACACACACACACACACACACACACACACACACACACACACACACACACACACACACACACACACACACACACACACACACACACACACACACACACACAACTGAATGTACATCCGTCTTGTGTTACCAAACTCCACATTCATCAAAGTGATGCATGTGCCTCTCAAGTAAAGAAAATATATTATTTTTTCTTTCTGCATTAGGGAGTGAGTGTGTGTGCTTGCATTCTGCACTCGAAAGAGGTAGCTGTAGACATGTGTGTGTGTGTGAGTGTGTCTACTGTGTGAATATGTGTAGGGAGTGAGTGTGTATGTAAGTGTACGTATCAAGTGTACAGTCAAGTTGCATGTTTGTATGTGAATGCATACTGTACAGTATATGCATTTTGTGTGCACATGCAGTATGTTCTCCAAGGGTTTCCACTGCACATGTGTGTACGTGTGTGTGTGTGTTTGTGTGTATGTGTGTGTGTGTGTGTGTGTGTGTGTGTGTGTGTGTGTGTGTGTGTGTGTGTGTGTGTGTGTGTGTGTGTGTGTGTGTGTGTGTGTGTGTGTGTGTGTGTGTGTGTGTGTGAGAGAGAGAGAGAGAGAGAGAGAGAGTGTGTGTGTGTGAGAGACAGAAAGCGGACATGTGCGTGTAGGCATTACATGATTTACAGTGCATTTAAAGTAGCGTTGCACCGATACAGATACCAATATCGGACGGGGCCCAGATACCGCACTAAAATGGTGGTATCGGTATCGGTGAGTCCCAACAAATAGGGAACCGATACCATACAGATGCTCGCATGGCACTTGAGCGCAGCCTTGAACTTAGTTATTTTATATCAGAGGTATTTAAAAAGTATAAAAAGTTCTACTGGATTCACTTTGTACAGTATTAGTCTTTTTCCGGTTCCACAAAGGTAGGCAGCAGCCTGACAAAGCAATGATAGCAATGATGTTACATCCAAGTAGTAGCCTATGCAGTTCTTCATATATATACTGTTTATACATTTAAAATAGAGTAGTATCGGTATGGCATCGGTATCAGCCGATACTGCACAGTCCGGTATCGGATATCGTATCGGGGCCAAAAAATGGTATCGGTGCAACACTAATTTAAAGGCTGTACAGTGTGTACATGTATTTGCTTGTGTGTGTGTGTGTGTGTGTGTGTGTGTCTGTATACGTGTGTTAGTACTGTGTACTCACATGTGTGCATATCCGTGTGAATGTGTGTCTGTGTGTCTGTGTGCGTGTCTGTGTGCATGCAGGCCTCTGTGTGTGTGTGTGTGTGTGTGTGTGTGTGTGTGTGTGTGTGTGTGTGTGTGTGTGTGTGTGTGTGTGTGTCTGTCTGTATATGTGTGTGTGTGTCTGTATACGTGTGTTAGTACTGTGTACTCACATGTGTGCATATCCGTGTGAATGTGTGTCTGTGTGTGTGTCTGTGTGCATGCAGGCCTCTGTGTGTGTGTCTGTGTGCGTGTCTATGTGCATGTGTCTGCATGCGTGTCTGCATGTGTGTCTGTGTGCACGCGTCGCGTGTGTGCCCATGTGTTGAGAATAGATGTGTTCCGCTCAGCCCCATGCGAACCCCCATGAGGCCCCAGAAGGTTCCGGAATCTCCCACAACACAGCTGGCCGCCATGCCACGCTCGCCGCATGCAAGCGCTTTGATATGCAGCACACAGGCTTATCACCACTCCGCTCCGCGCCACTCCGCGCCGCACCGCTCCGGACAAACCCACCACCGAGTGTCGCTTTTCCTGCAACACAGACCCGGCCCCACCACCACCACCACCACACAAAATATCTATTCAAATCCCCTCGCTTTGTGCGCTTTTGTGTCTGTTCGTGGGTCTCTTTGTGTTTGCTGTGTGTGTGTGTGTGTGTGTGTGTGTGTGTGTGTGTGTGTGTGTGTGTGTGTGTGTGTGTGTGTGTGTGTGTGTGTGTGTGTGTGTGTATGTGTGTGTGTGTGTGTGTGTGTGTGTGAGTGGGTGGGTGGGTGTGTGCGGGCGTGTGTCTGTGTGAGTGCGTGAGTGCGTGTGTGTGTCCGTGTGTGTTAGTGTGTCTGTCCGTGTGTGTGTGTGCGCGCGTGTCTGTCCGTGTGTGTGTGTGTGTGTCCCTGCATCTTAGAGTGTGCGTTTTAGTCATAGCATCACAAATCCAAGGGCACTGTCCCGTCATATCTCACACCACCAATTGGTGTTGCAGGGTTTTGAAAATTTAGGCTGGCCCTTTCATTTCAACCAGTGAGCTCCACAGTGGGCCCCTGTGGGGCTCCTCTGTTCAATGCGATTGCAGGCATCAAAGTGTTATGAAAATGGGGGAAAAAAGGACAAAGTTAAACGAGATGCCCATTGCTGCGTGCTAATGTAAGAGTAGTTTTCCAGTAGCTGAAAGTTGTATTACATTTTTTAAACAGCTATTGCCTGTAAAAGAGCAGGGCTGGACACCAAGGCACTCTTCTAAGATAAAACCACTTTAATATAAATGCTAGTTCATATTTGAACTTAAAGAATTAAAACCGCCAACATGTTTAATTTAAGTTAAAATGTGAACTTTTAAATTAAAGTTGGTTTTATCTCAGAAGAGTACCTTAGTGTCCTGCCCTCTTTTTTTATATGTTCTACGTCTTAGCCAAAGAGCACCTTCAAACCAGCACCTGTTTTACTACTTGAACGCCACAAGCCTCCAGCCCTCTCTTTTTTAAGCTATTGCCTTAATCCTGACTGTGTGCCACTAACGGAAGTGAGGAGACGCCAGGCCAGGCCAGTCTACTATGTATGTTGGCATCTGCTAAATGGAAGGCAAACAGTCGGTTGTACTTCAGTATCTCAACCGGAATGAAGGGGGAAAAAACTTGGAGTTTGATCAATCAGTATTATTTGAACACAGTTTACCCTCCAGTTCAAATTCTAAATTTATGTATTTATACATTTCCTTTTTATTAAAAAAAAAGAAAACCTGAGCGCAGAGCCTGTTATAACCTTACCGGCACCAAAATTGCAATGGCTATGTCTTAATCTGTTACTTAAGGCTCTCGGAAATGTCATAGCAATGTTGTTATGATGTAGTTGAGTATTTTCAGCAAATAGTGAATAGGCCCGCCGTTGTCCGGCGACCCCATTTGCACTATAGGCTACGCATTTCAAGACATGTGGGTCCATTGCAGCAAGACCTATGACAGTTTGCTTCATGGATCTACTGTATCTTCACCCTCAGATTTTTTTCACGTTGGGTTTCAACTACATAATGTTTTGTGGCAGAACGTTTGCAGAATAAAGCAGAGCTTGATGTATTGAAGTGTGCAGTTTGTTTTTCTCGGCTGTAAGTGCGCAGACACATGACCTGACTTCACCCGTCTAGATAAAGAGTCTCCGTGGAGACGATGCTGAATTCTGGGTTTGGAATAACACGCCACGGTTCTAGAGGAGGAATGCAGCCTGCCAAGTCTTGTAGGGTGTGTGGGAGGGTGGGCGTCAGGTGAGGTGTGGGGTGGGCGGGTTACAACTCCGCACACATGCCAGTCTTTATTTTCCTGGCGCGTACGTATGTTTGTCATGGATGGGGGAGGAGGAGAATGAGGCAAAAAAACACAAAAACAAACAAACAAACAAAAAATCGTTTGAGGCGTCAGGTGCGAGTCCTTATCTATTTTCTGTTTGTCTCGCTGAGCCCCAGCCCCTGGTAGGTGAGAATAATGCAGAATGCCTCACCTCCTCCCAGGGCTGCCATGTTAGATTTGTGCACCAGAGGCAAGGAAGCAGGAGCCACAGGAGAGAGATAGAGAGAGGGAGAGAGAGAGAGAGAGAGAGAGAGAGAGAGAGAGAGAGAGAGAGAGAGAGAGAGAGAGAGAGAGAGAGAGAGAGAGAGAGAGAGAGAGAGGGAATGAATGCAAGAGGACGAAGGTGAGAGGGTGTGAGGGTGTGCCGCAGATGAGCCGTATCTCCCCCCTCTGCCAAAAAGAAAAAGAAAAAAGCGGAGCGAGTGAGCAATGATATTGACTTAAATGTGGGAAAATGAGAGGCTGCCATATGTGTTCTCTGTGCTTTGTCTCCAGTAGATAGGCAGAGAGCTTTGAAGTGCGGATTGGCACAGTGGGGTGCTAGCTTCTGTAGAGTGGGAGACAGGGCCGGATTAAGACGGTCTGGGGCCCCTAGCCTACAGGTTGTTGTGTGGCCCCCCCTGGAAGGCAAATTTCTCGACACATTTACATGGGCAGTGTCATATAATTACGCGCTAGGAATTAAGGAAAACATGTCCATCCACCAACTGTACTCAACAGAGTAGATGATTTTTTTTTTCAATATTGCATCTTGTCACAATTCTGCAATTTTTCACTTTTGGCCAATCAGGAGCCCCCTGGCAGGTGGGGGGCCCCTAGGCCATAGCCATATCTAGCCTGTGCCATGAATCCGGTCCTGATGGGAGATGCTAAATGGCATGAATGAGGGGGACACGAGGTAGTCTATTACCAATACAGGAGCAAAGAGAGAAAGCAAATCCAATGATAATGTACATCTGTTCCACCGTATTTATGGGCTTTGAACATTTTTTTGCACACAGGATAAGTGGGCCCTTTTCCTTACAGTATCTCAGAACTTCAAAGCAGATTCACAAGATAATGCAAATGATTGGAATATGCTGGATTTTTTTTTTCAGACTCAAGGGCGTGAAAATAAAGAGAAAGAGAGGCAGAGAGAGTGAGAGAGAGAGAGAGAGAGAAATCGTAGCGAATAAAAAAATTAAACCTAATTGGTGTGGCAGCCTTTTATGTGGTAAAAAAAGAAATAAGGCACTCCGTTAACTGTCAAGCTCATTGAATTAAGAAAGAAGCTGACAATGTGCTAAAGTTCAAAACGCCTCTGTGTTAGTCCGACAGTAAATGGCAAGTATCACTTCTCTTGCTGTTGACATTTATTCCCGACCCCGCTCGTTAAAAATTTGATGAGATGGCTAATTGGCTCCATTAGATAGCCAGGCTCGGCTGTCGGCGCTGACGGGACTGGGCCAAAGCAGGATCGCTCGACAAAAGATTTTCAGGGTGGATTCCGAAAAGGAAAAGTCACTGTCCTTCCCGTAAGCTAACTGGAATTTGGAGTGTGCGTACATTCAAGTAAAACAGGTGCTGGATTGAACAAGATCAAACAAAAAAAAGAGGAGCGTCTGAAACGTTGTGTAAAATAAACTGGGAGCCGGTCCTGCCTGCTGGGTCATTTCGCCCACGGTTCGATTCCGGCCCGAGTCATTTGATTATCCTTCCATGTCTCTCTCTCCCCACTCATTTCCTCTTGTCCACTGTCCTATCAAAAATAAAGGTAAAAAAAATAAAATAAAATAAACTGGGAGCAGCAACTGTGTGCGGACCTTCTTTTTGTTTTGTTTAGAACCTTACATCATAATGATTCTGGAAGAAACTCCTTACGAATTATCGTCTCCTCATCAGCTGTCTCTGCCAGCTGTGGTCTAACGGTAAGGACATTGGTCATGGGATCAGATGGTCACCGGTTTGAATCCTGTACCAGTAAGGTACTCTTTCCACGTAGCAGGATATTTTTTGAAAACACATTGGTTTTGACCTTCCATTTCCGTTTTAAAATCCACATATCAAATGTAGATCACATTTAAAAATATCCTGCTTTGTGGAAACCTAAAAAACATTTGGGAGGTGGAATAAACTGGCTAATGCCCTCCTGCAGCCTCATTCAGGCCTGGAGCAAAACATCGAATTTCACATGCAGACTAGCCTAGTATTCAGACGAACTTGTCCAGTGGCAGAAAATACTATTGGAGAGCCTGGAGAGTTGTTCTAGTACTCATCTGTCAGCTGATTCGGCTGCTAGATGGAGAGGGCGGACATGACAAAGGCCTCAAAACATCAAGATGTCCGTTGCCTAGTCAGGCTGGCATGACTCCATGCCGCCATTAGAATCCTGGAATTAAATCAACTTGAGAAAGGCTTGAATTCAGTTAAGTCTCGAGTTGAGTTAACTTACAAACTTAAGGCAGCAGGGGAACTTGCTTTTTTATGTTTAACTGGCTGCAATGTTTTACAATGTATACTCTTTGGATTGCCTGAAACTAAGCCCGTGCTTTGCTACACAGCTAGTTGTATACCAGTACATCTGTATGTTTCAGCTGGCTTTCATCTTTACGTTTTCATAAATGATGTTTGTGTATCTGTATGACCAAAAACAAAGGTAGAGAGAAAGTCTCAGACATACAGTATTCATCTTCAATCCCAAGAACTCAGGATTAGAAAATGGCTGTTCTGATGGGTATTTAATCTTGCATGGAAGTCTACAGGGCTGGACTGGGGGAGAAATAGGGCTCTGGCACTTAAGGCTGAAAGGGGCCCCTCGTAATTACCGGCGCAGAACTGCCATTTTTAAACATTTCTGAAAACAGGGGCACACGAGGGTGCAGGGCCCACCGGGAAATACCCGCTATGCCAGATGGCCAGTCCCACCCTGGAAGTCTATCATGAAGCGAACTCGCAGCGCATCCACAGAGGACGGAGAGATGTTTTCAATAAGGAAAACCGTTTAATGAACTCTAGTGAATTATTCAGCGTCTGGATTAGAGAGGCCTGTGCTTTAGGGCACATACCCTGCGGACATCTATAACTGTAGCTTTTAAATAGGAAATTACTCATGATTAGAAAACAGAAAAAAATCAAATCAACAGGTCCGCCCCCTTCACATCAAACACAGAAACACTGAGGAGAAAAAAAATCTGTCTTTTTCCCCCCAAGTGCATCAGTTGGTTCAGATTGTGTGTGTGTGTGTGTGTGTGTGTGTGTGTGTGTGTGTGTGTGTGTGTGTGTGTGTGTGCGTGTGTGTGGATCACAGGCTGCCTGAAAGTGGTTTCGGGCTCAGCAGCTGAGGCCAAACCTCTGATGCCGTTGATCACTTCAGTTCTTTGCACGCCTAGGTATTACCATATCCGGTATGCTGTCCGCACACACACACACACACACACACACACACACACACACACACACACACACACACACACACACACACACACACACACACACACACACACACACACAGAGAGAGAGAGAGAGAGAGAGAGAGAGAGTGAGAGAGAGAGAGAGAGAGAGAGAGAGAGAGAGAGAGAGAGAGAGAGAGAGAGAGAGAGAGAGATAGAGAACTAACAAACAAGTCTCTTGCCCAGATTCCCAATGATGGTTTATATTAGTGAAGGGGAAAAGAAAAGAACAGCTGGAAGTGAAATATTTTCCCTGAACTGTCACACCAGCAGCACGCATGTGATATGCACACAGTGTGTCTCTTCTGGATGAGAATCAAACAAATAAACAAAAATCACATGACAAGTGATTAACCAGCCCCAAATACTCTTTTACATAATGTGTAGCACATCCACGAGAGGTTAAATCAGGCACATCCTTACCTTGAGAAGTTAAATGTGGGCAAAGTGGGCCTAGTTCACAGATTTAGTATAAAGGTGAAAGGTTACTTTGTCATATTGATATTTAAATCCTTCAGATAGCCCAGCAAATGGAAATTGCCATTGCTACTTGTTTACATGTGGCATACCATTGCTAAACTGCTAACACTGAACATGAACATAATAGCCTACACTGTAACATATGCTAAGTCCATTTGTAATAGACGCTAACTAGTAGAGTTCAGTGTAGTAGTAGAATGTTACGGTAGGGACACATAGGAGGCGAAGCAAGCGAAGCAAAGAGAGGCGAAATCCAACCGTCATCAGGTCATCACGGCGAATCAAATGGAATGGAACAGTTATGTTGTTGATTTGATTGGGCCGCGGCAGACGAATTCGCTCCTCATTTGCATAACATTGAACTTTCTTTAATAATTTCGCTTCGCTTCGCCCCTGTTCCCTTGCTTTCGCTTGCCATCGCCTCTCTCATAGGAATGAATGGCAAAGTTCGCAAATTCGCGTATATGTGTCCCTACCGTAAGAAAACTTCACGTCCTACTGTACAGTATCGGTAGCGCTGGACCTTTAGCTAAGCTGTATCGTGCTGTGCCTTCCTCCCATGCCTGAACTGGAATGTTGACTGGTGGTGGGTTCGAGCCCTGAGTGGCGAACTAGCGCAGATGTCCTCAGTTACACTGGAGTGAGGTTTAGGGGAGAGTAACAGATGCAAATTAGCAGATCTCAGCGTAGTAGAATGTTAGTTAATGTAATTTTTTCATATGTCTTTTTTCTGTAGGCTATTTATGTACACTATGTATGCTACTGGACACCTTAATTTCCTTAGGATTAATACAAAGAATGATACTCCACTCTACTCTACACTACTCTCCTGCCCAAAGTCTCATATAGTATCGGTAGAGCTGAGCTATTGGTCTGGACCTTTGGAGCGTTGACTGGTTCGGGCATGGGTTCGAGCCCCATGTAGCAAAGTAGATGCCTGATTATTATGACTTTCAAATCTCTTCGAGACTTGGTCTGACCAACAGCATAACAACGAACATTCTTATACGGCATGGTTGACCCATCTGTATAAAAGACCCACCATGGTTTGCTACTGGTCAAGGGCAGAATACGCTGAGCCAAAGTTTAAAACAAACATTTCTTAGTCCCAATAGAACGTCTCTGCTTGAACAACATCACTGCCTTGAACACGCCTCTACCCAGGAAGGTTGGAAATGCTCAAAGTTTATTAGTTCCCGACAAAGAGGGTGGAGTTTCCCGCCGTTGAGGGAACCTTACCGGGCGAATAGACCAGCCGCGACGCGATTGAAGCGACAGAGAATCGCTTCTGTGCAGCAAGAGCGATACTAGCAATTGAAGCGACTAGAGTATGTCCGTTGAAAGCAGAACGCAAGCATTCCAACATTCCCCATTGGCTGTGGTTACTGACCTCTATACAGTCTTTGGCTGTGGAGGCTTGTCGCCGAGCAGCAATATAGGTAATTTGCATATTATTGCCGAGCCTTCAACTACAAACTGTCGCTCTAGTCTCGCAAATCACCTGGTCTCTTCTGTCGCCTGCGATTCAATACAAAGTCAATTACTTCCGTCGCTCGCCTCGCTCATGTCGCGGCTGGTGTATTCGCCCAGTTAGCCGAATGCTCATGAACAAGCTCTTTTCCTGAGCGAGTGTAGCTGAGCCGAAGGTGTTGCGTCACTGCGAGGGCGGAGCCTGGGTAGCAAAGTAGAACATGATGGCCTAAGTTTACACATGTCTAGTTTTACAAAGCTGCAATACCTCATATCAACTGTTACTTGATGCTGCTGCTTCTGCCATAGGCCTGCTCTTTGTCAAACTTGTTTGTCTTTGTACCTTTGTCCTTTTTCAAGGACCATCTGTCAACTAGTATTAGGGGCTACAAATACTGATGCTGATATCACTTTTTATAATATAGATTACAGGCCTTTAATATTGTCGTGAAAGAAGAAGGCCAGAAGGCTAGAAGGTCAGCTCTATGTTCCCACAGCCCATTGGTCCCACTGCTCAATGTTCCCACATTTTTATTTAGAAATAATTCAAATATAGGCCGTATGTTCTTCAACTCAATGTTCCCACATTTCTGAGTAAAATTAGAGAATGTGCCTTTCTCCCCGCCATGGAACATAGGGCCTAAATTTCATTAAATTCTTCATGTGGGAACATGGAGCAGCTGTGGGACCAATGGGCTGTGGGACCAATGGGCTGTGGGAAGATAGACATGCTCCCTTAGCAACAAGCTTAGATCTATGTAGCCTCTATGTAGAAGTTATACAATATAAACAAAACAGATATAACCTAGCTTGTCTGGAAAACGCTGACTACATTTGCAGAAATCTCCTAGCGGACCCTTTGAGGGCGACCCACCATTGGTCTCCGGACCCCACACATTGAGAACCACTGGTGAAAGCGGCGAAGTTCTGAATGCAGTACCATTGAGGACCATTGTCAGATTATGACATTTATCTCACCATAAGAGTAGATTTATGGCACATAGAGTTTCTCAGGTCACATCTTAGGTATGTTCACAGCAGGTACACCAGTGTCCACCTTGTTGAGCAAGCAACGGACGGGAGAGAGAGGCGAAAACAGAGGAGGTTGGTTCATCACGGGGCACGGGGGCCATGGCATCTTTGTTGCAGTGCAGAGAGCCCCGCTCTTGTGCATGGAGGCAGATGAGAAGCGGAGGCTCCAAAAAGTTCCATTGGTTTTAGTAGATCATTGGGCCTCTTTCTTTTTCGCAAACATCAAAGGGCTGCCGAGGCTCTTTGATGTGGCAGCATGCTGTTTAAGGTACAGCCTGAATGGAGGGATGTCAAGCTGCAAGGTGCCTCTGTAGTTTACGCTGAGTGCTGTGGAGTACCGCGGATGAAAGAGCCAAGCAGAGTTTGATAATGAATGTCCAACAAGTAGGAGCCATCTCAGACAGCACGCGCCCAGCGGGGGCTCCCGCTAACCTTGAACACAGCAACCCCCCACCAAAGGCAGCCAGTGGAGTGGGGTGCTACTGCTGCTGCTGCTGCTGCTGCAGACGCGATGGCTTGCTCCTTCGACTTTCCGCTGCTCCCTAGAAGAAGCAGAAGGAGAAGTAAAGGAGAAGGAGAGGGAGATGACGACGAAGAAGAGGAGGAGGAAGGGGGGGAAAGAAGGAAAAAAACTGTCCTCAGAAGTGAGCTTTAATCTTCCTGTCAATTAAAACTCGATTTAAGGACGCTCACACACACACACACACACACACACACACACACACACACACACACACACACACACACACACACACACACACACACACACACACACACTTGCCCTTGTGCGCATGCTCTCTGCACACTCCGACACATTTGTGTGACCGTTTGTGTTCACCTCCTGCGTTCTTTTGAGGTTTTCAGAATATGCCCCTTTCGCCAGGTTTAATATTCCTCCCAAAAATGAACAGATGGTTTCTCCAGTCGAACTGGCTCATGCATGCATTGCCCTATTAGGCAACCTTATGTCTCAAAGCTCAAGATTGGTATGTCCAAGTTATTCAAAATGGCGTGATGTGTTCCAGTTTGTAAGCAGCAGGAAGGACACAGAGGATACATTGGAACATGGCATTCACTGCTTTGAGAAGAGGGGTAACACTTTATAGTAATGACTGCCTATGAAGACTTAGTTATCTTTTAATAGGCTGTATTGGATGGTTAACAGTGTAGTTTATTTTAGTCGTTCAAGACGGCACGTTATGAGGTCAGTGTTGCCAGATGTACAATAATTATCGTATTTGTACCATAATTTTGTCCTCTGTACGATCAAAAAAATGATGTACGATAATTTCAGAGTTGTCATTCAATTCATTTAGATGCCTTGAAACAACAATTTGGGTCTTGTGTGATAATTTACTCCCCAAAAGTAATTTTGAGGTTTTGGTACAATAATTCAGCATTTTCCATCTGACAACACTGTATGGGGTCAACCCACCGTCATTTCATTGCAAGCTATCGTACAGCCTACTATGCTATCTACTGTGTGACAAATAGATTCCTCTTGCTCTTGCTTATTCTCGCAAGGCTGGAAAGGTAGGCTATGTACGAAACCATGCCAGTATGAACATCATGGTTCACTGCACACAGTCGAAACTATATTGTAAATTATATAGGCTACTGCAGGCTGCACGTCTGCTAAAATCAGAACCGTTTCCAGGATGCCACGTGGGACCTAGCCTGGTTCTCACAGATGGTGCGTGTGTGTACACAAACTATGGTAAAGGGTAGTGTGTGTAGCTCCGCTCCACCAGGTGGCTCCGGAGTTACACACACGCACCGTCGGTGAGAACCAGGCTACGTGGGACCAGAGTTCACAGACAAAAAGATGGTGCTGAACATCAGGGCCGCTGATAGCTTTGGCAGGGCCCAGGACAAAGACATCTGAAAGGGCATGCCAGCCAAATAGATACACTGCAATAAGGACCCAATTCTGGGTCTCCTCTCTCCCTGGGCCCGGGACAACTGTCCATTTCGCCAACCCCCCTTCCAACTCCGGCCCGTCGGCACCACTGCTGAACATCAATGACTTTCAACTGTATCACTGGCATACTCATAGTCATCGAAATGAGCATGGGTGGCATCAGACTTGGTTACGATTTGTTTATGCTGTCTCTCCAAGTTCAGAAATTGCTCAGAACTCTTAACCCGTTGTGCAGATTGACTGTGCCATTTATATTTAATCTTTATTAATTTTTATTAATTTATATTAATTTACATTAGAATGCTCAATGTGCCTGTGCCATATTTGTGCAATCAACATAAAGTATGACATGGATCTTTTTACCTTGGTTTAACTAACATAGATGAAAAATTCTCTGGCACATTAGAAACCTTTTGAAGAGATGGGCACTGTTTCAGTGAGCTCTGTTTAACCATTTGCTCCTCATTTCTGGCCAAAACAGTGTTTACAACCCACATCCAAGCCCTTCTGATGTGCGAAATCATATTGGCGTAATGGCACCACGCTCAGCGCTGGGCTGTTTACCATCTAAATTAAAGACCCATCGATTGAACACAACCACATAGGCCACATCAACCTGAACTGGGGGCATCGTTTATTGTTTGCTCAGAGAGGGTCTGGACCATATTAAACTGTTGACATGCTCCATTAGTCCCACCTCACACAGAGGAGCCCGTAGCCGGGCTGGACAAAGGGGTCAGTTGTCCCAGGCACGGGGCTGGGGGAATGGAATTGGCTCTCCATTTACATTGTTGAGTGTGTATGTGTGGGGGGGTCTTTTAGGTGACTTTGTCCCGGGCCAAAGCTGCCAGCGGCCCTGCCCATACATAGTGGACAGACAGGGCCGGATTAACATGGCCCGGGGCCCCTAGGCTACAGGTTGCTGTGGCGCCCCCCGGAGGGCAAATTTCGTGTCAAATTCACATAGACAGCGTCATAACTGTCTCTCTCTCTACACGAGAGAAGGGTTTTTTTTCTTTCAATTTTGCATCTTGTCAATATTCTGCAATTCGGCAGGTGGGGGCCCCTGAGCTGCAGCCATATCTAGCCTGTGCGTTAATACGGCCCTGTGGACAGATGCCTCTGGTCTCTATGGATACAGGCCTGTAAACATGCCCTGGGGCCATCCAGAGACATGGAATTGAATAATACCATAATAATGTTTTCACCCTGGACGCTTGGGTGCTCTGCTAGTTTTATAAACTAACCGGTAAAAGGGCTTGTGTGACATTGCCGGCCCGGGCTCCGTTGCTGTTCCCATAGTGCAACTTCCCCCATTTCCATTCCGTCCTTGCCTGTGTCCTTTTTTACATTTCTTTTGCATAGCATATGG
Source organism: Engraulis encrasicolus (assembly GCF_034702125.1). NCBI lineage: Eukaryota > Metazoa > Chordata > Actinopteri > Clupeiformes > Engraulidae > Engraulis > Engraulis encrasicolus. Next base: position 31,658,082 of record NC_085878.1, read on the forward strand.
CACACCTGGTCCCACCAGAGATGTGTAGATTCATCATCGCACATGTTTTAAATTGCTTTGCACGTGCAGTAGGAAGGGAGTGTCGGAGAGAAGTGGGAGTATGGGAAGGAAGGAAAGGATAAGAGGGAGGGTGAGAACTGAGATGCGTTATTGAGCTATGCTATGCTATATTCATACATGAGAATGGCCATATTATTCATTGCCATAAGGTTGCAATGGCTGGTGGAGCTCAGTTATTTATTGCTTTGCAGCAGTTTAAGGGCAGCCTAGGGAACTGAATTGAGTCCATGAACAGCCCTTGGCTTTAATGTCACAGAATACCACATGCCGATCAACATTTCCCTACACATGTTGGACTTTGGACAACCTCTGGCTTGATTTTTGCTGGAAACAGAACTGTTATCGAAATGAGAAATATCCTCTGCGGACATTTTTTTCTCCAGCCGCGTGATGAGCATTGTCAATATAGGGGCCATCATTGCTAGCCTGGCGACGCCATCCATGTACTCCACCCAAAGATTTTGGCCTGATTGATGAAGTCAACAGTCGGCTATTCGCCCAGGCTACATCATTGCACTTTGTTCACCACATTCCCACCTAATGCCCGTGGTTGAAGGAGAGTACAATTAGATGGCTGGGCAATCATCATTCAGGGTGGGATAGGACAAGTTCTCTCAGTCAGCTCCGTCCTTTAACTTGTGGATTGGTGAAGAATGGTGCTGCCGCTAACTCGCCCATCTTGACCTCCGCCAAGGAGGTTATGTTTTTGGTCGCGTTGGTTTGTTTATCTGTCAGCAGGATAACTGAAAAAGTCACAAAAAGAAAAAAAGAAAAAAAAGAAAAAGTCATAAACAGAGTTTGATGAAATGTTGTGGAGTTGTTGGAAAAAACAACAGGAACAAGTGATTACATTTTGGTGGTGATCCAGAGGATTTTCTTTCATGTTAGGCTGTATTATAGGCAAAGGCACAGCCTGTAGATGTTATGGCATCAATGCCTTGGCCTTGGCGGAGTTGCACACTCTCTGAGTGATTCTAGTTACTAACAGCACCAACTTCCATGTCACCAAGGGGGCATCTTAAGCGAGAGTTGTGGGGGGTGTAGGGCCTAACTGCACTTTCTGCCATTTCAGCTCCGCAGGGAATAAGTAGCAGGTAGGAAGTGGGAGCGTGATAGATGAGGCCACCTCTCCTGTGTGGTGCATTACATTACATTACAGGGTCTCTCATTTCCTGTTTGTCCAGTCAATTTTCGGCTACAATATACATTTTTCACGCAAGACTTGTATGCGCCTCCTTTTCCATTACCTCATGTGATTACTACTTTTTGGGAGTGGACGCACCAAGCAATACACAGGTCAAAAGTAGGCTATAGGCGCAGATGCCGACCTTGTTGGCATTTTTTCGACTTGTACAGTCAGCATTGGCTTGATCTGGGAATACATTTAAATGGCAAAGAAAAAAAATCCCATCCATTCAAAGTGAACTGAGAAAATACAGATGGAGAGGCTTGAAAATAGGCTATTACAACCCCCAAAGAGGCCCTTCTTTGAATGAGAAGGTATGAGATCCAAAATATTGAATACAATCATTTGTCTTTGCTACGTTATGTAAAAAGGCTTGGCTTCACACAAAAAAGAATGCCTCTGGCAATAAGATTGTTGGCTATAACAGCAAGAGAAGAAATCCAAAAATTGGTTAAAAGCACAGCTGGTGAGCACATTTTGAAATAGGGCTACGTACACTCACACAAGAAAACACAGTCACTCACAGTCACTCTATCGGGGCCGCTGACAGCTTTGGCTGGGCCCAGGACAAAGTTGTCTGAAAGGGCCCCCCAACCCAATACATACAATATAATGAGGAACCAATTATGGGCCCCTTCTCTCCATGGGCCCGGGACAAGTGTCCCCTTTATCACCCCTGTCGGCACCCCTGCTCACTATTCAAAATGTGGTGAGCACATTTTGAAATAGGGCTACGTAGCCTACTCTCACACATGAAAACACAGTCACTCACATATTCAATGTGAACGCAAAGCTGCTGATGTCTACTGATATAGAAACAACAAAACAACGCGCCGAGTTCACTTAGGGTGCAATTTTGATATCAGTCAAGTGATCACATGATGAAGATCCTGATGCAAGTGTGTCTTTGGTGCTCATGCGTGTGAAGCCGGCCTCCCTGTCACATTCTCAAAAAACATACTGACAGTTGAAGCCAACCCTAGTTTGCGTTTCATTTTTTAACACCCTTTTGAGTTTTTTTGTGTGTCTTATACCGAATATAATGAAAAGGCCAATGAACTAATCACACTACACAGGAGAAAAGAATAGTATCGCTACTGTGAAACTACAGACAGCAAAAAAAAAAAACTCTCACAGGCAAACTGCCATTTTATGCTCTTTCTTTTTGCATTTTTAAAAAAGATCAAAGTCTCTGTTAGAAGTGTGTGGCAATCAGTGCAAGCAGCATTTCCACAACTGTGTTTTTTTTTACCAGCTCTTTCAAGATTACACGCTAAATGTTCCCTCCTATCCGCCGAGCTGATACCCAACCTCTCCATTTCCCTTTCTTTCTCTACTTTCATCTTCATACTCAGATAATGTTTCTATGATCATTACTTTCTTTGAAGTGAACCGATACAGGACTAATGGTTGGCAGGGCTTTGCAGATGAATATTCACTGTAATTAATGACTTTATGTATTTAGTGAAACTAATAAAACGCTTGACCAACAGTATGTTTTGAGAAACCAATGACATTAACCATTCTGCAAAGTACAGTATTAACCATTTTCAACACGCTGTCCTCAACACATCCATGAGGAGCATCATAGCACATGAGTGGTAAGATTGCGCCCTCAAGTGGTAATTTGCTGAAGTTAAAAAAAAAAAAAAAAACATGGATGTGCAAAAATAAGTGTAGTAGTGCGATGTGCGACCTCCATATCCTAGGTGCCACCTGTACGCTTCATCTCATGCAGGGGCGCCACCAGAAATGTTGGGCCTCATGACAGATTCAAATTTTGGATTTGTAACACCTGTCCCCCCTAGTGGCACCCATGATCTCATGCATGCCCTGTACTGCGTTCGTGTGTGTGTACTCGTTATTTACTCTATATATATATATATATATATATATATATATTAAAACTAACCCCTCTTTGCAACTGCACTTGTTGTTCTGTATATCTCCTGTGCACTTTGTATTTGCTTGTGATGTTGGCTTGATTATGTCCTCTTTTGAAAGTCGCTTTGGTTATAAAGCGTCTGCCAAATGCAATGTAATGTAATGTACTGTAGGTTGCAGATTTAATCGTCTAACAATATTTAGTTCTAGCCTGGTAAGTCCCATGCTGCTTTTAAATTTTCACAGTCGTTCCGGTACAAGAGATGCCTCAATTCTTGTGATATGGTTGGTGTGAACCAGGCAATACAACATTGCCATTTCAAGTTGAAGTTCTCTGATAAAGATTGTTGTCATGCTGTTTGCGCTCCGTGCATGCATAGTATAGGGTATTTTTTGGGAAAGCACCTGCCAACTGTCATTGCGCAAAACAATAAGGATGCGTTGCATACACAGACGTGTCAAGACCTACAAGTCGAGCCTGAGATAGCCTATTAGTTAGTAGAGCCTCGTAAGCCATAGCCTATATTATCGATAGGCCTCCTACTACTGCAGGTATGTTTGGAGAATCTGAAAGTGAAAGCAAAGCGCTGAGCGACATTTAGGAGTAGCGCTCGAGGAAGTGCTGCGCACTGACACCCACACCAAGCGCGATCGTCAAAAACAGTATCGTCAACTCAGTGCCTCGAAGGTAAGACAACAAACTCGTGTAACGTGAGGATGACCGTGAACTAAAATATCATAAACATCCAGTAGCCAATCAGTTAACCCAAACACGTTACTTTGTTTTGTGATGGGCGGAGGACGGCGGCAAAAAGTCAAAGTGATCCTTTACAACTTCATGCAAGTTAGCCTACCTGTGGTTTCACCAAATTGTGCTCCTTTTTGACTGTAGGCTGATGGCGATGAAGTAGGCCTAGCTTATGTAGAATGAGCGCACAGCAACTTGTCTTGAGGCAACGAGCAGAACTTGTCCAAGCATTATGCTGCGGCGGAACAGCGGAACCCCTGGACAGTGTTTTGGATCTTCTCCTGTCGTGGAGTGCGTTTGAATGGGAAGACTACTTGAACGTCTGTTGTGGAACGGCAAAGACCCTTTGCTCCAGGAGCAGGGAACTTCTAGACCTCGCATATTCTAAGGGTGACGACGCTTGCTGTCATCTTCTGACTGCGTTTCATCAGGTTCTTCCTGACGCACAGAAGGACACCCTGAACTTTGGTTCAACCTACACAGCCCAGAAGTCCCAGGAAGGGGAGATCTCTGCAACACTAACGCTACTAGGTGACAGGCCTGGATTGGTGACAAAGCTTCGCAATAGTGTTGATGAGGCACTGGATGAATTAGTTCAGAAGGGATTCTTGACGTCCTCTGAGTGTGAAGATATTCAATTACCAGTGCACACTGCTTCACAACAGGTAGGCCTTAATACTTAGGGGGTATGCTAAATAAATGAACACAGAGGCTATGGGATGAATACAATGTTACAATAATGTTATGTATACTATAAATATGTAAATTGCATATTAATATAACATTATTGTAACATGTGCATACATAATGTAGGCTAATTATAATGTATGCATTGACTCTGAATCTGTTTTTTGTTATTATCAAGGTGAGACGTTTGCTGGACATTGTTAAGTTTAAAGGAGAAGGTGCGGCAAAGGTGCTTCTGCAGTTCTTGCAAAAATCACAAATTGAGGCTGTGCCACAACCTACAAATGAGAAGTTAATTATTCCGACATCTGTAGCAGGTGGGTAACAAAAGACAAAAAACGGATTTTTCAAAATCCTTCCTCTTTTAGGGATAGGTATTTTAGCTTTAACAAGTCTCTCTCTTTCTCTCTCTCTCTCTCTCTCTCTCTCTCTCTCTCTCTCTCTCTCTCTCTCTCTCTCTCTCTCACACACACACTGACATGCTATTGGTATGCACAAATTATACAGGAGTTGAAATCATGAGCAATGTTGCAGAGTAACATTTTTTTCAATTATTGTTGTTCTGAGACAGATTCACGTTGCTATGCTGCTGGTTTGTGTAACACTAATCAGTGTTTCCTTCAGACCAAGCAGGATTGCTACGCGCAAAAAAATATTGGGCCAGTGTATGTGCTATGCATGCACTGTACTCCCATTGACAGGTGTGGTTGTTGATCAATTTGCGGTGCACCATTTCTATTCTGTGGTGCTGTGCCACAGAATCGCCTATGTCTGGGAAACACTGCTAATGCTGAACTGTATCTCTAGGTATGCACTTTAAGTATGACTGTATTCATGTCTATGATGCCACGTTATGTCTGTATGTGTTTTTTTGTGTCATGTGTTGTGTGTTATGTGGCAGCTATGTATGTTTAACGGAGGCCAAGTAGCAAGAGTGTGGCGTGGAACGTTAATAAACCTCCCTACCAAAGCCTCAATACAGTGCGGTAGCATTGGGCTATCGAACTGGCCCTTTAGCTCAGCCGTCTCGTACTGTACCTCCCATTGCTAAACCCATGTACTTGACGAGGTGGCAGGTTCGCGGTCCTAAGGGGGCGAACTGTGCAGGAACACCTCAGTCACATATGTCCAAGACAAATTTCCCTCTGGACGAATAAGACGAATCTTGAATCTTGAATCTGCGTCTGTCTCCCCTAGAGTACCAGAAGAAGCTGTGCAGTTCTATCTCGGCCCAGTCCCACTTCCTCAGCACCTACAGTCCCACGGGCAGGTTCTCCCTGGACGACGTCTACACCGAGGGCCTGTTGGAGCTTGGGCAGCAGGGTTGCGGTAACACAACTCTGGTGTCTGTGACCCTTGAGGATGTGGTGGGAGCGACGGGGACGGTCAACGTGGAGGCCGACACGGTGCTGGTGTCCGGGGAGGCAGGCAGTGGCAAGAGCACCTTCCTGCAGGTATTACTTCTTGTTTTCTTGTTTTTTAAAAAAAAATATATTTTTAGGGGCTTTTTATGCCTTTATTTGATAGGACAGTCTGAGATGGTGACAGGAAGCAAGTGGGACAGAGAGACGGGGTGGGATCTGGAAATGACCCCGGCCGGACTCGAACCGGGGTCCCCCGTGGGCATGCAAGCCCAAATGTGGGGGGCTTTGCGCGCTGCGCCACAGCGCCCCCTACTTCTTGTTTTCTTTTGTTTGTTTGGGTTTTTTTTTGTCTTTTAAAAAAAAAAACTTTATGATAGGACAGTTAAGGAGGTGACAGGAAGCGAGTGGGGAGAGAGAGACGGGGAAGGGCCGGCAAAAGACCCGGACCGGGAATCGAACCCGGGTCAGCCGCATGGTAGACGAGTGCCCTACCGTTTGGCCACGGCAGGGCCTATTTTTTCTTGTTTTTAAAGCACTGCATGGGATGGGACCTTCTGTAGGTACCTGCAAGATATGTGTCAGCTCTACTTTCCTCTTAGATCACTTAGGTCACAGGAGTAAAACTATTCTTTCATATATCTGATGTTTTTATTTTATTTTCTGTGAAGCACATTGGGCTGCCTGTGTATGAAATGCGCTCTATAAATAAACTTTACCTTACCTTCCTGCAGAGGCTGCACCAGCTCTGGGCCCGAAAGACGGTGCTGCAAAACTACCTCCTGCTGTTCCCGTTCAGCTGCAGGAAGCTGAACACGGAGCATCGAGAGCTCTCCGTGAAAGACCTGCTTTTCCTGCACTGCTGCTGGCCTGACGGTGACCAGGAGGAACTCTTCCAGTTCCTTTTGGATCACCCTCACACGGTGCTGTTCACGTTCGACGGCCTCGACGAGTTCAAACAGGCGTTTGCCGACGATCAGAGGCACTGCTCTCCGACCCAGTCGGCCAAGGTGCCCGTCTTGCTCTTCAATCTGCTCCAGGGATCCTTGATGAAGGGTGTCCGAAAGTTGGTGACGAGCAGGACCGAGGCGGTCTCCTTTACACTAAGACCATATCTTTGCAAGGAAGTTCTCCTGAAAGGCTTCTCTCCGGACGGAATCGACTGCTTCGTCAAGAAGCACCACTCCGATCCCGGAGTGGCCTCCCGCGTGTTACAGTCGCTGCAGAGCAACACCGCACTCTTGGGCCTCTGCCACATCCCTGTCTTCTGTTGGATCGTGTCCAAATGTTACAAGGAACTGCTCGGGTTCAGCAGCACCGGCCCGCAGACCATCACTGACGTATACCTCATGGTGCTGCAGCACTTTTTCCATCGCAGAATCTCCTCTGGGAAAACCTCCGGGAAGAGTTGGCTTCAGGAACATTTTCGTACAATCATGGCCCTCGGCAAGTTGGCTTTACAGGGCCTTGAACACTCTCACTACATTTTCTCAGAATCGGACGTGCAAAACCTGGGCATTACCGAGGAGGATATTGGCAAGGGTTTTCTGATTCAGAATAAGAATATCTCCCTCGACACCAAACACTATGAATTTTTGCATCTTACCTTGCAGTGTTTCTTCAGTGCTCTTTTCATCACCCTAGATCCCAGCAACAACATGCACAGCATAATTCCAAGACTGTTCCAGACCCCAAGCAGCTCTATGGGATGTCTTGGAATTTGTCATCCCAGGAAATGTGACCAGCCAGGGAACGAGCCTCCCAACCATGAGATCACGTCCATGTTTGTTTCCGGCCTGCTATCTCCATGCCATCACAGCCTGCTCCTACAGTGCTGCCCCATTCAGACGCTGCAGAGGAAATGCAAGCAGGTCATGAAGTGCCTGTCCAAAGGCATGCACAATCACTTTAAATCCATCCCGCAGCCAATAAAAGGGGAGAAGAAGAGCATGCACGCCATGCCTGCCTTCATCTGGCTCATCAAGTGCATTTATGAGATGCAGGACAGCGAGCTCGCCAAAAGCGTCATGGCCAAATTGGAAGCGGAGCATCTGAAGTTGACCTACTGCAACATCGGACCCTTGGAGTGCACCGCTTTGGCCTTCGTGCTCCAGCACCTTAAGGGACCGGTGGGTCTGCAGCTGGACAGCAACTCGGTGGGAGACGTGGGAGTGGAGCAGCTTCTGCCCTGTCTGCACGTCTGCCGCTCCCTCTAGTAAGACAAGACCACCTTTAGCTTCTTAGTGCAGATGGGGTCGGCGGCGGGCCTATTCACTATTTGCTGAAAATACCTAACTACCTCATAACAACATTGGTATGACATTACCGAGAGCCATAAGTAACAGATTAAGACATATCCATTACAAGTTTGGTGACCGTAAGGTTATATCTTTGTTAGTGTTGATAGATAGCTTGCAGTGCTTGCAATTGGCCATTCAGACAGGCACTTTGCTACTTCGCTTAGAAACAAATTGTTTATGGGATAGAATAAAGACAGCTATTCACAGTGTGTATTTGTTAACTAACTCTAATATTATAGCACTGTAGCATAACCTATCAGAGGATCAGTGAAATGATTTCCCTCCACAAATCACGCAGACTTCAAGGATTAAAGAGATGCCTGTAATTTTGTTCTTGAATCTGATGTTGGGATATTTGTACAATATTCTGGTACATACGTTTTCCATTTGATGAGATTATAGGTATTATTACACTATTATGACTTTGAAATTTTCTGCTGATTTGTTTTTATAGCTTGAGACACAATAACATCACAGATGAGGGGATTTCTAAACTTGTCGAGAAGGGGGTCGAGTGTGAGGCCTTCCAAAAGATTGCGTGAGTGGTTGGAAACTAAATATGAATGTAGACTCATATTGTATGTGCTGTGAAGGCATCTGTATTTTGTAAGAACTTTGAAAAATTACTGTACGCATTACAATCCGCTTTATATGTGATTGACGTTTTGATTTTCCTCCCTCCAGGCTCTTCAACAATAAGCTGACGGATGCCTGTGCCCAACACTTCGCCTACCTCCTGAAAACGAAGCAGAACTTTGCTTCTCTGCGGTACGTTTCTCAGTGAAACACAGTGGTCATCGGCATGGCTTGCTGGCTTGAGATTTACAGTGGGGCATATGGCAGAGACATCTCTATAAATGTACTGGTCTGTTGCAGGCTGGGGAATAATAACATAACAGCTGCCGGGGCTGAGCAGTTGGCGGAGGGCCTAAGGTGCAGCCCGTCACTTCGCTTTCTGGGGTATGAAGAAAAAAACACATACAGTACGGTAGCTACAGTAGGCCTACTCCTTCCCAACATACAACTAAATGCGTACATAAAACATAATTGCATTTTTATTACTTTAATATTACAGATTATGGTCATTTATTGAGTTTTAAATTAATCTCAGACATGTGTGCCTATTAATGTTATGTTTAAGTCTAGCAACCATTGTTATTGATTTATATACAATAGCTACAGTACTCCTTCTCAACATACAACTGTTGTTATACTACATTTTTATTACTGTAATATTACATAGTATGATCATTTTTTTTTTGTTTAACATTTATTGACTTTTAAATTAATTTCAGACATGTGTGCCTATTAATGTTATTTGTAAGTAAGTCTTGCAACCATGGCTATTAATTTATATGCAGTAGCTACAGCACTCCTTCTCAGCATACAACTGTTGTTATACTACATTTTGATTACTGTAATATCACATTCCGGTAGTATGGTCCTTTTTTAACATTTATTGGGTTTTAAATTAATCTCAGATGTGTGTCTATTAATATTATTTGTACGTCTTGTAAATATGGTTGTTTATTAATACCTTAGGCGCTAATTTCCCTCTCCCTATTTTCGTTTGCAAAGTCTGTGGGGGAACACAGTAGGAGACGCAGGAGCTGAAGCCATTGCTCACGCTCTGGAAGACAGTCAAACACTTGAATGGCTGAGGTATTTATCAATACATGTAATACATACATTTAACCTGTTAAAACACTGTGTTGAAATGTTACCAGAATGGCAATGACCAAGTTGTAGTGCATTACTAAAGGCCCTGTGTTATGTCACGGTGTTGCAGTACTATGGTTGTTAACTTTTCAATGACTATTAGTGGAGGTACGGCGTGCATTAAGGGGTTACTAATACATGTAATATATACATTTAAAATATTGCTTTGAAATGTATAATTTACCCAATGCATTGTACGTGCAATATAACACATACTACATTTGTCACACAATCAAGCTGAATAATGCAGATGCAGGGTACTTGTATATCACATTTGGCTTGTACTGGTAAATACTTTGACATTGTAATTTACTCACCCTTACAAGCTTACTTACAAGCTGTATGACTTGGCTGAGCCAAGCATGTTGAAAAACCTGCCTTGGCCTCCAAATTTCTTTACTGTGTGAAGTGTTTGTGACAGAGTATATGGTAGCAATCTATGTGACTGGCATACATGTTTTCATGATCTAACGTGTGTGTGTGTGTGTGTGTGTGTGTGTGTGTGTGTGTGTGTGTGTGTGTGTGTGTGTGTGTGTGTCGTACTGCCATTTTACAGTCTAGTGGACAACCGAGTGGGCGATGCAGGGGCGCAGGCCCTCGCCAGGGTCGTTGAGAAGAGTAGCACCTTAAAGGAACTCTGGTGAGCATGCCCATCATCAAAGAACATACGTACAGTACAGCAGTGGTCTCCAAATGGTGGCCCTTGGTCCAGATCCGGCCTGAGCATGGCAAACATTTGGCCCGCCATGAGGTTGGAACAAAAATGAAAACATATATGTGTGCTGGGAAAGAAGAGAGTCAAGGGAGCATCTTGTGGAAGTTATGTGGAAGTTAAACTGTTTTATTGGGCAAGTGCCAAGACTGAAGTTTCAACGTTGTCACGTCTTCTTCAGAGTCGATGTGTACATGTAGCAGTAGCACACATGTAATGTATATTTGTGCTATCTGTGGCCATACAGTCGTGCAATTTGTCTGGCCCTCATTTGGGCCTCATTTGCGCTTCATAATTTTGCCCTTGGGGAAAAATAATTGGAGACCACTGCAGTACAGTGCAGATCAGAAGAAAGCTTACTACTGCTCATAAATGTGAAGTACAGTGATTCTCAAAGTGTGGGCATTGAATGTAGGCCTATTCCAAGTGGGCCTTGAAATAATTTCCTAAAAATCTAAGTCCCATTTGTGTGTGTGTTGCTCTCGACTTATTTGAGTTTTATTGTTTATTTGGTCAGAGGTGGGCCCTGAGAATTTGTGAAAATTTAAAGTGGGTCCCAAGTTGAAAAGGTTGGGAACACCTGGTGTACAGCAGTACAACCAGACGCCATTTCTGCCACCAATTTACCAATATGCCACCGGAAATCACTTCTTTGTCTTTTGCGATAATTTTAGAGTAAAGTATGCATATGTGAAACTCGTCCTGAAAATGACAGGTGTAAATTGTTTAAGTTTGCAGATGTGATTCACATGCACTGTCCCTGTCCACCCTAAAGCGGTGTCGCCCGTTCTCCCCGAAAATTGTGACATGCATGGAACAAATACTATGACGAATCCCATAGTGCTTCCATACTTAATTTTTGCCAATGTATTTAATATATCTATGTTCTTTGATTATCATACAGTAAATTAAAAAGTTTGTATTTGCTTTGATTACGTTGCTTTGTGTCATGGATGAAGACACAATATGCCTTTGCTAAAAGATTTGCAGAAATGAAATTTTGAGTGACATGTCAACCTTGTGTAGCTTACAATTCATTGTCTTTCAGCTAGTAATATGCAAATAATGAAAAACATCTTACTCACCTTTCATAGGTTGAACAACAACAGCATAACAAGATGTGGTGTAGAGTATCTGCTTCAAGCCCTTGAAAGAAATTCAACTGTTACGGCATTGTGGTAAAAAATAAATAAAAATAATAATAATAATAAATATATATATACAGCATATATATTTGATATTTAATCTTAATTAGTGTTGTTGGTTAACTGTATTTCCCACTAAACATTAGCTGTAACATAACCATATTGTCTGAAACATGAATAATTGTAATTAGTCTTTTTTCCTCTTTTTTAGGCTAACGGGAAACATTCTCAGTCAAGAGGAAGTTGAAGAGTTATCTATTAGAGAAAGCAGAGTGACTTTCTGAAAGCAGACCAACAGACCTGCTTGGAATGTTTCTGAACTCAATTTCAGTGTTGATAGTAACACAGTAAAGAAAATGCAGTGCTAAGTACAATTGAAGTGTACAATTTTTGGAAATAAGCTCATATTATTATTCGAGGTTGACAAACCAATGACGAATGACGGTCAGGATTTTCACTGATGTGAGGTAGTTAAAGATGTTACACAGAGTGTAGAAAGAAAAAAGAAGGGAAAATGGACAGTTGTTTCAGTTATGTTCAGATGAGCATCATGATAATGAATGAGACATTTAATGTCAGTCCTAATCGAATGAAGCAAGAGGTCAAATGGTTTATGGAAATATGGCATTATGGCCTTTGTTTACATTGTGTTACACTCTACTTGTGTTACTCTGTGTGCTATTTTGCTATTTATTTAATTAGACTGTGTTGAAATACTAGTATATATGCTGCAGGTGTATGGCATATGGTGTGTGCCATGCAAAATCATTAAATTACACTTATGGAACATTCACTGAACTAATTGTATATATTTTTGTTGTGCAAATTCAGTTCAGGACACCAGGGTGCAATGTGTGTGTGTGTGTGTATGTGTGTGTGTGTGGGGGGGGGTTGTTTGGTTTACCTATACTGTATATCCAGGATGCTGGTGTTAATATCTCCACTTCCACATGATTTTGTTCTCTGTGTATAACTGCATTAACTTCTGTGTTTTCGACAAATTGCACCCTGCATGTCCCCATAAGACAATTTGCAGAAAACTGATGGCATGCCGCAAGGTTGTGCCTTCAGTCCTTTGCTGTACATGATCTACATTCACGACTGCGAAGCTAAAAGCAGTCAAACTTCCATCATCAAGTTTGCAGATGAAGTTGAAGAGGTGGCAAAGTCGTCGTCTTACTGTACATACACACTGAGATATTCACGTTCACTTAACGTGTCCGTGAGCATGGCGAGTCCGAGAGGCTCGCGGGCTGCCTTGCACACTGCACAGTCAGCGTCCACGTTCAATCTGCGGGCAGCAGCCATTCCTTTTCAATGGAGCCCGCTCATTGAACGCGGACGTCTGCGCAGGAAAATAGACTTGAGCTCTATTTTCAAGGAGCATGGCGGACATGTCCGGTCGGGCCGGACATGCGCCGCGCTTACAAAGCGCTCCTGTGTGCAAGGCATGATCTGTTTACATGTATTCTAACTGTTTCGGACTAATACCGGACACGATCAGTGGACGTCCGCGCTTGCGGTGTGTATGCACCGTAACAGCTTGGTGCTGAATGTCACCAAGACCAAGTTGGTGAATTTCAGAAGGCAGCAGAATTTTAGTTATACTCCACTCAGATTCCAGCCTGCAGAGAGAGACATCGGTTTCAACCTGTTAAAACATGCTGTTATAAATTTGCTGTCACAAGAAAGGCAATGACCAAGTCATAGTACATTACTAAAGGCCGTGTTATGTCATAGTAGTGTAATACTATAGTAGTTAACTTTTCAATGACTATTACAGTGTGCCACAGCTGGTATGGCGTGCATTATGGAGCTACATACCTTGGTCTCCACATTACTGATGAGCTTACATGGTCTTACGACATGTCTTGAAGAAATCCTAGGACAATTTTTCCTTCATCCAGTAAGAAAATTCAAGGTTTCAACATCATCAGCATCATCACCTGGTATGTGAACTCTAGTCTACTGTCAGAGATCGTAATACCCTGCCGAAAGTAGTATGCTTAGCTCAGCTGAACACACTATCCGATCGGTAGGCTGACTTCTTAGGGCCCAGAAGAGGGACTTTGAGGGACTCTTCTCATCCTGGAAACGGACCTCTGACATCCAGCAGAAGATTGTGCCATCACTTGGCTAGAACTGAAAGATTTAGTCTATTTTTTTTAATCCTCAAGCCATCCAAACTGAACAATCACTTTAAACAGGGCTGGATTAATATGGTCTGGGGTCCCTAGGCTACAGGTCGCTGTGGGCCCCCGGAAGGTAAATGTTGTAACAGATTTACACATAATTACAAGGTAGGAATTAAGGATACCATCTATACCAACTGTATGATTTTGTCATCAATATTGCATATCTCGTCACGATTCTGCAATTTTTCACTTTTGGCCCATCAGGGGTTCTTCAATTGGCAGGTGGGGGCCCTTGGGCTGCAGCCATATCTAGCCTGTGCATTAATGCGTCCCTGACCTTACTTAATTCACACATATTCCTTTTCATTGCACATTTGATACATAATATGGCATTACACTACACTTCACATTATATCACACTTCCATTACAAACATTACAGTATCAATTTGCATTACACTACAGTAATTACATACAACACTAGTCATCTACAAGTCCACACAGTCCCACTAACATACTATAATGCTCACCACACACAAACACACTCACCTTTACACACACAGTACGACCCCCACCCCCATGCCCATCCTCCCATGTCTATGCTATAAATCTATACTGGAAGCCACGGTGCACATCAGTCCACTCTTCTGGCTCTGGACCCTCACCTTCACTGTATTTCCATTCCCAAAACAATATTCAAATTCTATGGAGATGGAGATGTCAGTCCCAAGAAGACCTCAGTCCCAAGAAGACATCACTGTGGGACCAGAGAAGGCTGCTCCGGACTGCTCCCACCCTCACCACACACACACACACACACACACACACACACACACACACACACACACACACACACACACACACACACAGACTAATGGGCAAAACACTTAAAGGACAAGTGCAGTATTTTCAGCATAGCGCCTCTTTTCAGAGTTGTCTGCAATGTTTTAGAGCCCCCCGCATCGTTTATTACTTGTTTGCTGCTGTCTCTGTTATGTGGTGGATAATTTGGATTTTGTCTTTAGAATGTCCATCTATGGGCATATGTTTTCAAAACCACCCTAAACATTTGTTTTCAAGACTGTGCAACTTAGGCCTACCAAGTGTTCAGGGGTAGGCCTATTAACTGATATTCCATTTTTTTTGGTGCAAAACATGGCTTCTGTCGTGTTTTATGTAGCATTTTGTAAATACGTTATTTTTTTTTTCATTCACAAAATGGCTAATAATGGCTAATAAAAAAGTCAGAAGCTTTCAAACTTATTAGGCAATGCCAGTGGACACCCTTAACCACTTAGTGAGATGCATTCTTTTGAATACAGATGTTTAAGGT
This sequence comes from Engraulis encrasicolus, assembly GCF_034702125.1. NCBI lineage: Eukaryota > Metazoa > Chordata > Actinopteri > Clupeiformes > Engraulidae > Engraulis > Engraulis encrasicolus. The sequence goes on from NC_085878.1 coordinate 31,673,350, forward strand.
GTCTTAGAACATATTTGGACATGCCAGACTTGTAAAGGCAAAGAGACAACATGTATTGTAGCCAATTAAAGGAGACAGCAGCAAACAACAACAACAAAAACGGTGAGGGAGACTCTAAAACATTGCAGACAACCAAGAAAAGGGGCTTAAAGTCGAAAATACTGCAGTTGCCCTTTAATGTATACTGTGCACTGAAGAAACAATGTTGTCATCACCTGTGGCAGGCTGATGCCCATGAAAGGTAGGTCACATACAATTTGCTAGAGTGAAACTGTGCAGTGGTTGAAATTCTTGGACTTTCTCTCTTCATATGATATGAAGTCCTCGTTATATCAGTCAAGCAACTGATATGATATTGTGCCAATGCCCGTTTTCCAGACTATTTCTAGTCCTCCTGGCAGGCAGTTCCTATTTCATTACAACCAAACCCATGGAAAGCCCCAGTAGGCGGGCTTTAGTGATTGGCAAGGCCATTGGCCATCCCACATACAAAACGTCTTTTCATTCACCAATGAAGAAGCACGGAACGTTCGGAAATGTCAGCGTAGCATGGCTCTGCAGCTCGTCTTGTAAATAAACTGATATTGGCACTGAATTATTTACCAAACTCCTATCTTGTATTCAGTTGTGAGCTGCAAGTGGCACGTTCATCTAATGAGACGTCGGTAGTCACAAAGCTGTCCAGTAATAGCATCTAGTGTTATAGTAACTGACGGTGGGGAAACGGTTGAATTTTCCAGATACTTTGTGTACAGTAGGCTGGGTGAAGTGCTAGCTGGTAGAACTGAATCAGCGCTGGCGAGGGCATTTGACAGAAGCAAGCAAGCAAATCTACAGCATACTAGTGGAATACTTTTCGTGGTCTCTTGTGAGATGTCATCCTAAACAGACAGGTAAGTTCTTAAGAGTAATACATGAACCCAGCTGTAACATGGTTAAGTTGGACATGCTACAGGCCAATGTTGAGCAACTGATGAGACATTTATCACACCACAAATGTTAACAATGTTAGCCGGTTTCCGTAGCTGGATAGCTAACCTCCACATAACGGTGGATATGTCCTAACGAGGCAAAGAAACGACACCCAGCTGCATTCCTCGAGGTCTAATAACACCTTGCCCTGTAACTAGTACAGTTACAACATATGGTCAATTACTCTTTGACGATATATTGCAGTCACAGAGTAGGATATAGAATCGAATTGTTATTCCAAACTAGCCAAAGGAGGAGGATGCTACGGTGACAAGTTGCCCCAGTGAGCTACCTATGCTAGCTAGGCACTGCGTTAGCTGTAGGTCGCCAACCGGCTAGTTAGCTGGCTGATGTTTTGAAGGCCTGTCAGCGGTGACATGTGAGTTTCCTTGCAAAAATGTGGTACGAGTTGATGGAGCTGGAGTGACTCGCAATCACGATTTACGATAGAGGATTGAATCATTTAACTGATAGGCATGATGTCACCCCATTTGCGCATATTAAGGAGTTGTAATATCAGGCTATGCAGCATGCAAAAAGAACATGTTTATGTCAACATGGAATGTTGCAGGGAAGTAGCGGACGATAGCTCAGTTCACATCATGATGATGTTCCACTCTCCATGTTGGCTCATTGACTTGAATCGACAATTATTCACAGTGTAATGATGACAAGCCTTGAAAACAAGCGTTTGTATTCAGACCTCCATTATGTGTTGACGTACCATCATATTCATAGCGATATGTCGTTTTAAGCTTCATTGATATTTTAAGCTTCATTGACAATTTAAGAATCGCAGATGAGCGTTCCCCCTTTCGCCGTTTGTATGAACAGCTGAGTTTGAGTGTAACTAACTGGAATGATAATCCACTGAGCTTTTCTGCTCAGCTGGCCACAGCCAGCTATCCTCGGTTATGACCAAAGGGTCAGTACTCAGTGACTGTAGAAAAGGGAAGCATGCTGAGATTACATCATGTCTTTTTTTGTCTTTGTGATGCTTCACACCAATGATAAAAAATGACACAGATTTCAGCTTCTCATTTGGTAAAGGTATGCTTGCTGTTTGGTCCTCTCTACTTGTTTGATTGCTCATGTCTGACTGTGAATTCCCCCTAGTGTCTTTCATCCATTTCATCTGACTGAATTTGCTCACCCAGGGAAATATGTCTGACTCAGACTTGGCGTGTATGTCTGTCTGTGTGAATGTTTCATCTTTGTGTACACAAGCTAAATTCTGAGTGTGTGATGCATATATGAAAATGGAAAGCACTGCACTCAGATTGACCATTTAGGAATGTAAATTGAAAGGTGAAACGTGTTTGCGTATGTGTGGTATACTGACTAGGCCTACTAGCAATAAACATTAAGTTAGGCCCTGTGTCCTTGGCACAATGCTCATTTGCCATTACTTTTAGGGTGGGGTGATGTCTAGTTATATTTTTATTTGGCCCACTTGTTGAACATCAAGGTATGGGTGGTTGACGTGACGCCTTGTTTTTTCGTAACATTGGTCTCTGTTTGTTTCTCCCCTCATTGTAGTCAATCATGCAAGTGTGCAGATGAAGAAGGGAAACATGAACGGAGCCCTTGTCACTGAGCCTTTGATCGCCTTGCAACTGTAACACAACCCCCCCACCCGACCCCCACCCCCACCCCCGCCACCACCTCTCGTACTGTCGTGCCCCCTCGCCTTGCCTCGATCCCCTGCGTGCTATGCCCCATCCGGCCCGTCACCACCAGCCTCACCCTCAGCCATGAGTTCGGCCCTGTGGAGCCAGGAGAAGCCGGGGGGAGCCAGCGGCGGCGGTGGCGGCGGGGGTGGCGGCTGCTTCCGGGAGGACTGGCGCTTCTACATGGTGGTGACGGAGTGCGTGGTGGAGAAGCCGCCGCAGAAGACCCTGCGCATCCCGCGCGGCAGCCTGGGCCAGGCCTGCCAGGAGCGCAACAGCCTGGGACGCACGCTGCCGCCTGCCAAGGGCAAGCGGAGCCTGCGCCTCCTGGACCAGGCCAACGTGGTGCTGGGCCTGGACGAGCGCGACGTGCTGGAGCTGGAGGAGAAGCTGGCCGAGCTGCTGTTCCCCATCACCAACTGCGAGGAGCGCTACAGCCTGCTGTGCAACGAGCCGCGGCTGGAGCGCGCGCGCCACATCGACTGCGGCTCCAAGGTGCGCGTGCAGCTGCGCTCCGGCGACGAGCCGCTGCCGGGCGTGGTGCGCTTCAAGGGGTCGCTGCTGCCCGACCGGGCCCTCTCCGGCATCTGGTTCGGCGTCGAGTTACTGGTGAGCGAGCATGTGTGTGAGGGAGGGAGAGATCCTATTGTTTTAGCCCTTTTATGCAGAACCTCTATTGTAAAGCTTGTTGGTTTTTTAAAATGTACTTTTATGGGCTTTTAGGGCTTTTATTGACAAATACAGTGAAGAGCGACAGGAAATTAGTGAGGAGAGAGAGACGGGGGTAGGGTTGGGAAATGATGCTGGACTCGGACCTGGGTGCTGGTGAGCAAGCACGAGTGTGTGAGGGAGAGATACCTATTGTGTTAAAGTCCAAAAGAAGTGTAAGGGATGCATGCACATCCAGTAAAACAGACAGGTGCTCAATCAAATAAGAACATGTAGCAAAAGAAGGAAAGTTCGCACACTGTTGCCGCTCACCAATTTATTCAACACAAGGTTTGTAAATTGGTGAGCAGCAACCGTGTGTGCAGACTTTCCTTCTTTTGCTACCACCGACCTCTATCTTCGATACTGTATCATTGTGGCAGTCATGGGTAAGCGGTTACGGCGTCAGACTTGTATCCCAAAGGTTGCCGGTTCAACTCCTGACCCGCCAGGTTGGTGGGGGGAGTAATTAACCAGTGGTCTCCGCCATCCTCCTCCATGACTGAGGTACCCTGAGCATGGTATCGCCCCGCCACATTGCTCCCTTGGGGCGCCATTGGGGGGCTGCCCTCTTGCATGGGTGAGGCATACATGCATTTTCGTTGTGTGCAGTGTGCAGTGTGCACTTGTGTGCTGTGGAGTGCTGTGTCACAATGACAATCGGAGTTGGAGTTTCCCAGTTGGGCTCTCACGTGACTTGTTTGCTACACATCCTATTGTGTTAACTCTTTCATGCAGAGGCGCTATTGTAAAGCTTGTTGTTTTTATGCTAATGGATTACACCACACTCATGATTAAAAGGTGCCAAACATAAACAAAGACTGTGAAAATTGAAAGAAAAATGCCTGCCACGCTTTACATCCTTCTTGTTATTTTATGTGCCAAGCTTTCGGTCAAAGACCTTCCTAAATGGACAAAAAGGATTTAAGTGTGCAGACATTTTTCTTTGAATTTTCACAAAAATGGTAATGACCATGTCTTTATCTGTTATTTATGCAATAACAATAACAATGTGCAGTATGATGTAGGTAAGCTTTTTCAGCAAACAGTGAGCGGCATTGAATTTCTGTTGAGAGAGAGAGAGAGATTGTTGACTTCATTTTAAAACGACGCAAGGCTGGCTTGAGTGCCAAGAGGACCACAAGTGACATCAAGAGCAGAGTGCACACTTTTTTAGGCCTGGGCCTAGACAATACAAGGCGGGTTGAATTGCAGGGGATAGCGCAGGTGATGACTGGACTGGAGTAGAGAGAACACAAACACACACATGCACTGGGCCGCTGACCTGGGCCCGGGACAAAATCATCTGAAAGGACCCCCCCACCCATTTCATACAATGTTATGAGGACCCAAATCTGGGCCCCTCCTCTCCCTAGGCCCGGGTCAACTGACACCTTTGTCCCCCTGTTGTCTTCCCTGCACTTGCACTGTAGCCTATCTTGTTCGCGTTTGCTGTAACCACAACAAAAACACTGTAAACTCTGAAACCTAGCATGCTGTTTTTTCCTTCTGTGGCCGCTTTTTCTTTTGTATTTTCGTATGGTCAGGACTTTGTTGCTGAGACTATGCACACTATGATCAAATCGAGAGTAAAGATGCTTTACAGTACGTCAACATAATGATAAGAATCTGATAAGAATCCAAGAGACAATTCGAATAGCAAGCAGCCTGGACAAGATGCCAATCACAGGTTTCAGTATGAGTTGTGAATATAAAAAGGAAAGGGTGGCTTGCTGTTGATGCAATTTCAAGGGATTCCCCTGCACTGTACAAGATGTTATGCTCATATGATAAGTTCCTTTTATTGTTTTAATAACTCTCTTCTCATGTTATTAAGCATGTGTGTTTGCGAAAGACACGGAGATACCCGTGTTTCCAGCTGCTCACCTCACCAACGGCCCAGGTGAAGAACCTTAGTTGATATAATGTAAAACTGTACCAAACATGTTCCGTCAACCTTCATGAATGTATGAAGCCTAGAACCTTGCACGGTTCTAATGTAAAAGTGGCTAAAGTAACATCTATAGTTCAGCTCCATGGGGGCCGCTGGGGGGGGGAGTGGTACAGATTCTAAGGGCCCAAGCACTGATAGGAGCCCTTAAGGGGAAACAAGCACTGAGAGGGGTCCTTAAGGAGGCCCAAAATTCGAATCTTTCATGGGGCCCAATATTTCTGGCAGCGCCCCTGTTCAGCTCCATTGTCAGTTTTACCGGTTGGAATACCTGCTGTGGGTATTTCAAGTGGTTCAGTCTTGGTTGTTGGACTCTTGATTCTCTCCTGAGGAGGCGAGTGAGGTGGTGGTCAGAGAAGTGTGAGCGAGCTAGAGATGTTCATGAGAGTAAGAGTATGCACATCCCACCTCTGAGGCCAGGTGCAGGACAAAGGCGTACCCTATCCTACAGTGGACAGAGTAGAAGTCTGCACAGTGCACACTGTAGCTCCATACCTACATATGGCTTCAATAAACCTTCAAAGTGGAGCTACAGTGTGTGCACACTTCTACTCTTTCCACAGTGAGCTAGAGATAGATGAGGGGAATGTTGTATACCAGGGAGAAAGAGAGAGACACACAATGCTGTGTTTTCTTCCTGCTGCCCCACTGTATGTCTGTATCCATGTGAGTGAGAGAGGGGCCGACAGCACACACACATTACTGTAAACTAAAGGCCACCCCTACTACTACCCCTACCACCCCGTTAGCCATCAACACCCGCTTTTGTTCTGCTCAGCATAGCATGAGGCTCTAATGAAGTCAGCTCCATGGCCACAGTGCAGCACGCCTGCCTGGCCATCTCGTTGGGTACAGTCAGGGAAGCTGACAAGGAGAGACAAATGGGACAGTTGTCCTGGGCCGAGAGAGAGAGAGAGAGAGAGAGAGAGAGAGAGAGAGAGAGAGAGAGAGAGAGAGAGAGAGAGAGAGAGAGAGAGAGAGAGAGAGAGAGAGAGAGAGAGAGAGAGAACGAACTGGGTCCTCATTACATTGTACGTACTGTATGTATTGGGTGGGGGGCTCTTTCAGAAAACTTTGTCTTGGGCCCAGTCAAAGCTGTCAGCAGGCCCTGTGTACAGCACCATAGCCACAGGACTGTGCGGCTGCCTGGCCATCTCGTTGGGTCCTGCTTGCTGCACACACCCACACGTGTCTCATCAGGAATGTCTATAGCCTCATACGACTTAGATTTTTGTCGATCGATGTAGACAAAGCACGTGAGGGAGAACTTGTTGTCACGATGTGGGTGTTATTAAAACAGCGCATTTAAAGTCGGCCACAAATATGAACGAGACGATGAGCTCGCACCAGCTTGCTCTACTAATACACCACGCGTGAGGAGTGGGGGGACAGGCAGTGAGGAGGAGCTGAAGTGGGGACCTGTGCAAACTTGTGTAGGGGTGTGAGACAAGACTCATATACACACGTGAGTGAGTTGTTGACCAACCAGTTCATGGGCGCGTGACCTCTGAGGCGGTCTGCAGGCGAGCGTTGAAGGGGATAAGCAACTGCAGAGGTTGCAAGATCTGACTGCAGTTGCATTCATCCCGCCATAGTTTGACACCATGTGACATGTCACCTCGTCGACGCAACATCACCGAAATTTTGAAGTTTGACAGGAAATCTAACCGTCATGCAACTTTTTGAGCCAGAATGCATTGCTGTCTAAATGCGCATACCGCCATTGCGGTATCTCGATTAAGCTTAATGATGCATGTATGCTGCCCGACTGCCGTAGCGTGGTGTACCTAGCCCGCCGCTTTGGGAAAACATTTGGACTATAACGACGTCTCCGTGTGTGTATAACTATACACAAGTCAATGGCTTCTTCAGCTAAGTTACGAGAAGCTTCTATTAACATGTAACATGTTGCAGGAACTCGGCTTAGGAAAAAGGGGTGTTTTTTATGGCCACAGAAGGTGTGAGCTCTGAGCAGGTCATGCATAACTGCATTGTGATACTTTACTTCACTTCCTTTGACTAGACGAATACAGTGACAGAATTCTACCTTGAAAAGTCAACAGGTTGTCATCACTGGTTCTTTCATTGTGTGATGTTTTGGTACTGTAAACCATTTAACATGCATAGGCCATAGGATTAATTCATCACAATTAGGTCAAAATGTAAGGCAAAATGCATTGTTAATTGAATATACTTCTAATGCAGTTTTATTACAGGAGTTTAGTAGTAACCCAGTAACATGTTGGGAATATCAACCTGCCATCAAACAACCCTGATAATGATATTACGGTAATTTAGCACATTTTTTTGAAAGAGCATTAAGGGTGGTTCATTTGACTGTTTATAGATAGCATTAGGGCTGGGAATCGATCCAAATTTCCTGGATCGATTTGATTCCGATCCAGAAGGTTGCGATCTGATTCGATCCACGATCCGATTCGATTCAATTCGATATTGATCTTTTGTATTGCTGCCTTGTCACATTAACCCATTTATGCCTAGAAATCTAAGACCAACTATAAAAACCTAAATATATCAACCTTTGATGCCCACACAAATATGAAATACGTTGGTATGTGAGAAATAAGTGGGAAACTGTGGAAGAGAGCTACAGGATGTGGTTGAGAAAATAGCAGCTATAATGGTCCATAAAAGATTGATCCACAAATTGTGAATCGATATTGCCCTTTTCGAACGAGAATCGATATTGGATCGCGATTCGATCTTTTGAACCCAGCCCTAGATAGCATAGATTGAGACAGTTTTAGTGTGGCTGAAAAGGGACATCACTAATTGACCAGAAAAAGGTTGTTGAGTCTGCTAGGGTAGGCATGGTGTCTCCCATGGTCACAGTAGAAACGGGAGAGGCTGATGGAGATGATTGGGTGGCCGACTGTTCCTGTTGACATCCTCACCGCTGTGCATTGACGGTTCTACCCATTATGGGTCCCTAGGCAAAGTATGGACATGGGGCCTTCTTGAATTATCTTTCCTGGTATTTACCATGGAGAGGCTGACTGTTGTGGACCCCCATACAGAGTGCAGGTTTGGTGGGGCCCTAGGCAAATACCTACTCTGCCTATTGGTAAAGCTGGCTCTGCTGCTGTGTGACATGATGGTACACCCGACTCACGCAGTCGAAAGGAAAGGCACCAATATAGCCTCCATCCATTCCGCAGTCTGTTTTAAATATAGCAGCCGACAACAATTGAAAATGGTCTGAAGGCACTTTATAGGGAGCAGAGAACTCCAGCTCCTCCAGACTAAGCACTGCAGTGACAATGGAAAGGGGGGGAAAGGATAGAAGGGGGGGGTGGATCTCTTTAACGGTACCCGTCTCAGAACGGATATAGACTAGGTAGTAGGCAGGGGTGTGAGGTCCATGGGGTGGGGGTGGGGGTTGGGGGAGGGGGGTTGTAGCTTCTGTTTGGGGCTTACTGTGCAGAGAGGGAAAAAACAGGAGATGGGGTGGGGGGTGGAGAAGCGGAGGAAATTCACATCTAAACACTGCCTTCCAGGAAAGAAGCGCTCCTCAATGTGTGCTCGCTTCTAACATCATCCCCCTTTAAGTAGTCTGCTTTTTATGAATGTGAGAGAGGGTGTCTCTTGTACCTGTATGAATCACACCGAGCGTTTCTCAGACAGAAGTTGAATTGTTAGGTGTGAGATTTCTCCTCTGAGTTTTTTTTTTTTTTTGCAAAGAGGGGCTCAGTGCGTCCTGTGCCTTTGATGTACTGTAGTCTGTCTCGAATGTGCGTCGTAAGCACGTCCCAGCCACTGCTCATAATTGGGAGAAGGTGCTGATGACAGCAATGCGCACTAGGCTAAGGCCTACACTTTGAAAACAAACCCTCCCCTCCATCCCTTCCTTCCTCCCTCCTCCCTCTCTTACCCTGCCTTCCTTCCCTTCTACCGCTATGCTCATTATTCAGACTGCTTTGGAAGCTGTCTCAATTCGCCTTATTAAGACTTACGTCTGAGAATGTTGGCATGGCTCCCAACAGAACACGATGAAATGTGTAGACTATAGAGCATCATTTTTGTTTGTTTTTGGGTAGAGTTTTTTTGTGTGTGTGCACTATAAATGTAACAAGTACAGCTTTGTTGTGCCTTGTGGAGTGAAGAGGCATCGCGGGTGGGTAGGTGGGTAGGGGTGGGGGTGTCTTAATGCTCTTGGCATTTTGTACAAAATAAATAAATACTCAGTTTACTTAACTTGCAGTGTGATTTCCCCACACCTATTGCCAACAAACTAAGCTGCTAATCTACCGGTATCTAACTGAGGTTATCCTGTGCTATTTTGCTACTCGGGACTCGAACCCGCGACCTACCAGTCAACACTCATGTTCAGGCACAGCATGATACCACTGAGAGAAATCTCCAGACCGATAGCTCAGTGCTACCGATACTGTATGAGGCATCTGGAGGGAGGCTTATTAACATTCAACGTACGTCTTGTTCCGTTACACTGGTAAATGGTAAATGGACTGCATTTATATAGCGCTTTTCCACTCCTTAGAGTGTCCCTTGAAATTCAAATGTTATGTTTTGCGTCCTTGTTTTGCCCCCAGGAGGAGGGCCGCGGCCAGGGCTTCACGGAGGGCTCGTACCAGGGCCAGCAGCTGTTCCGCTGCGAGGATGAGTGCGGCGTGTTCGTGGCGGTGGACAAGCTGGAGCTGTGGGAGGACGAGGAGGACGAGCTGGGCGAGCTGGAGGTGGAGGCGGTCACCCTGGTGGACGGCAGCGATCACGACTTCCCGCCGCTGGAGATCAACTCGCGCGTGGTGGTGCAGACCCGCGAGGGCCCCGAGCGCGGCACCATCATCTTCTACGACCTGCTGCCCGGCAATGAGAGCCTCGGATACTACGTGGGCGTCGACATGGTAAGTAAAGGGGCGGGGGCGCTGCTATAGAGGGCTTGGCTTGGAGCGTCCTGAAATGCTGTGGTAGCATAAATAGCATTGAAATGGCCGGGGTTAGTGGGCATGGAAATAAGGTGTATATAGAGGGCATGGTTTGAAAGCGTTACTTTCTCAAAGCTGTAATGGCTGCTACGTGAGTTTGGACATGGTAAGTGGCACTGCTAGACAGGGCATGCATTGAAGCGTTACTTTCCCTAATGGACGGTTCAGGCGAACAGAGAACCGTGCCGCGTTCTGGGCGTTCAGGAACCGGACGTTTGTTTTTGGATGTGAAACTATTTTTTTCCTTCAATGCCCTTTATTGCCTCTTGCATTGACCCAGATGTCTCCTGATTCATAGATATGTTGTTGTTCAATACATCTTTTTTATTTTTGAAAAAGGAAACATTCAACATTGATGATGTACCAGATTTTTATATAATGAATGAGGTTTTTATATGCTCTGTTGCTTTTGATGTGAAGAAAACATCTTCCTAAGGAGCAGGTAGTTGTTACACATGTCTCTCAACATAATTAAAAAAAACTGTTTGCACATCCCTATTCAATGGTATAAATAAGTCCTCTTATATCCGGCAGTAAGCCTGGCTCAGGAGAATTGCAGGCAGTGGCTTCAGCAGAGGCAATGTTTTCCCTATTCAAGACCAGATACTGGTTCTGGAGTAAACCAGGTTAAATTAAGAGGTAAATCATCTAATAGAAGAGCCTGGCGTCCTCTTAAAAAATGAGATGATTTACCTCTTACCTTCACCTGGTTTACTTCTGAACCAGCTTCTTAGTATAGGCCCTCTGAGCGTAGAGCTGGAACAGTTTGCCACCAACTCTAGTCATGCTCTAGTCTGAGTGCACTTGATGCTGCTAATTGATGATCTGAATGCTTCACTCACCAGTGAGGGTTGTTGGTGTTGTTTAGTAACAGATGTCAGGTACAACCAAAGCTACGTTTTAATAAATAAATGAATATTTGGTAATTTGTGTATAAACAATTCACATGCTTTCCAGATAATTCAGTAAAAACAAAAAGTAATTTAATTCATATAGTAGTGGGATTATAGCCTGGTTCCTACCAGACCTCTGTGTGTGTGTAGCTCTGGAGCTTCTGGGTGGAGCTCCAAAACACACGGAGGTCTGGGACAGACTGTAGCAGAATTCCATTACTCCATGAAAAAATACACTGTGCATGTATTGCTTCAATATCAATGGCAGCTTGCATTGACTCACAGGACATTTTATAGACTATATTGACACTTTAGCGTTCAACAGAAAACGTTTTTGAAAGAATTTGTTGATATTGGAGCAATAAATGCTCTGATTATTTTTTGACTGGAGAAATGGAATCCTGCTACATATTCTTCCAGACCTAGTAGTGGAGCTCACGAAGCTGGGCGGAACTACAGGTCGGGCAAGAGCCAGGCAAGTGGAATTAGCCATTGTTACATCCTTGTTTCTACTGGTGTTGTGATCAAATCCCCTGGTTTCCAATTAATAAAACTACATTTAGGAAATCTACTGCTCCAATATTTTGTTTGCAGTACAAACTTGCCTGGCTGGACATTATGCCAATTTTGAAGGTACAATCAGACCCAGGGTGGTGCTGACTGAGCAAGACAAAGCACGATGGTTTCCCTGATTCTACTACCAGTTTGACTGCATAACTGATTAAAATCTGTCTCTGGTTAACAACATGTCTTGCATACAACATAGGGGTAATGCCACACCCTTCTGTTTTGTCATCCAGTGCATCGTTAGTCCCTATGTTTTGCACTTTGCACAAGAAGAAGTGAATTGCAAAGATAATCTTGTATATGTCTATTTAATCCAGGTCACTTGTATCACAGCCAAACCATCACCACACCACATAGTTGGCATTGTAAATTGAGTAATGACATCAGTGACCCCGGCCATGCCTCAAGTGGTTAAGCCAATGAACTTTTACGTCGGGGACCCCGGTTCGAATCCAGCACGAGGTCATATCCCGAAATGCAATAACATCAGCAATGCAATGACATTAGTTTCAGGGAGAAGATTAAATGTGGTCAGACATGGCTGATCATCACGATTGGCGTCATTTCTACAGTGATCAGCTATCATGCTAGTGTAATAACCATACTGTCTTATGTCCATGTATGAGTACTGTCTATGTCTATACTGTCTATGTCCTCACCTAGATTAGTCTATGTCTGCATGGGAAAGCAAGAAACGTAATTTCAAATTCTTTGTATGACCAGTGCATGTAAAGAAATTGACAATAAAACCAACTTGAACTTGAACTTGAACTTGAACTTGAACCATTATCTTCTTAAAGGGGCATTGCAGCTGTTGGCCGTGGTAGAGACAGTGCAGCTATTGGTGGTTGGGATGGCAGGCACTGTGTTGCTAAGACTTGTAGTTGAGATAGGACCAGAGCATCAAAAATTCTCAATATGTTAAGCCTCATTCACACACACCGCTGCTAGTTACTCGCTCAGCGAATTAAGTCAATAGAATGTCTATGTGTTCCAGCGAGACGAGGAGGTGAGTAGGCGAGTAGTGTACAAGTGATGCGATGTTGGCGGATCCCGAGTTGAAAATATTTTAGCTTTGAGCGAGGCGAGTAAGCGAGTAACCAATTGGAATGCAGAGTTCGGTACTTCTCACTTTTGCATTGGCAGTTAACCCATTTTAGCCTGGAGGGACATTTACGCTGAGATGTTTTTATAAAGAATGTGGGTATGTTAGAGCTGAATGATACATTCTAATGCAAAATGAGGGTCCTAGCGACTTACTTACAGCTATTTACAGGGTATTGGTTACAGTCCCTGGGGCAATGTGGGGTTAGGCGTCTTGCTCAAGGACACCTCTTCTACAGCCATGGATGGAGATGCTGGTAGGGGTGGGATTTGAACCTGCAGCCCTCTGATCTTAAGTCCTGCGCTCCAACCATTGAGCCATGGCTCCCCCTGATGCAACAAAGTGGGATCAATTTCCGTTCTCATAAATGGGCATGATTTTTACCCCCAATGAACTCCATTCACTCTGAACCCTGGCTAGTCTCCTAAAGGGGCATGGCAGGCAGGCAGCTCATAAACACTGCAGCTTAGAAAGAACCTTACGTCATATTGATTCCGTAAGAAACTCCTTATGAACCGCCTCCTCCTTCTCAATCAGTCGTCTCTGGTGTTACTACTGTGTAGTAGCTTAGGTAGGGGCAGGGGCCACGGTAGAGGAAGCAGTGCAGCGGTTGGTTGTGGTAGGGAAAAGGGGGCAGGGCCTAAATGGTACTGGTGGCGGCAGCTCAGCCCACACTCTGCTGCCGGGACAATGTGCAGTCACGCGGGGTGTGAGGTACAGGCAGGGTGCTGGGCGGCCAATGCTGTGGCAGCCGTCCAGCATCTACAGAGAGCGAGAGAGGGAGGGAGGGAGAGAGAGACTGATTGTTTCAGCAACAGAGAGAAATAGAAATAGAGAGAGAGGGAGAGGGAGTGAGAGAGAGAGAGACCAAGCCCATGCCCTTTTCGCCCATCATTCCCCTCAAGAAACATTCCCTCACTGACAGCCAGTGCTCTGCTCTTGCTCTGCTGTGCTCTCTCCGTAAGAATCGCCTCCGTCACTACTTACTGCCCTAATTGATCACTCCTTAGTGCAGAGCCAGGACAGCAGAGGCAGCAGTATTGTCACCTCACCGCTGTGCCTGTGCCTGGGCTGGCTGGCTCTTGCTCCAGCTCGAGTAAAGGAACATTGAGAGAGGAGGAAAAAGGTGGGGCTGAGCTGAGCTGAGCCGGCTGGACTGGGTGGCCCCAGGGGGACCGCGAGGCAGGGGCGAATGTGACTGTGACAGTGACAGGCGAGGGCTTTGAGACATGAGGACCCCTGGCCGTGGCCGCCGCTGCTGTCGCTCCAACACTAACGGGCTGCCGTCTGCCACTCCTCCTCCTCTTCCTCTCCCTCCTCCTCTTCCTCTTCCTCCAGGACAATCCTATCGGGGACTGGGACGGCATCTTTGACGGGAAGCTGCTGTGTAGCTTCGCCAGCCTCGAGCACACGCGCCTCGTGCCCGTCTGCGACGTGATGCCAGGTAAGGCCCACCACGCGCACACACACACACACACACACACACACACACACACACACACACACACACACACACACACACACACACACACACACACACACACAGAGCACGTGCTGCAGTTGTGTCATTGATTGTTGTGCGACTTTATAATCTTTTCTGATGTGTGTGTGTGTGTGTGTGTGTTTTGCATACATAGTCATGTTTACATCTGAACCTGGGTAGCAGTGGGTTAACCAGCAAGATCCAGGTGGTTAAAATTCCATGATGGTTGGGTCATTTTCCCACCAAGCCCAAGCGTACATAGTCTCCATAGAACAATGACACTTAATGCGTAATATGATTTACCAGAGGGAAAACTTTTTTTTTCCTTTTACACGGTGGTCAACGTGGTTGGAATTCCACAGTGACTGACTGGGCAGCAGCGGGAGCGCTCGCTTTCGGTGCGTGTGTCTGTCCGAGTGTCCGAACGCCGTCCATGCTAGCCGCTGCTGCTAGAACAGGGCCTCTGAACAGTGGCTCTTTTGTCCAACCCCTCCACCCCCTCACTCTGTAGGCTTGTTTTTCAGAGTCAAGTGCACTGAGAAGCCTCTCTCTGGCTCTCTCTGTCTGTCTATGCTCCATCTCAGTCGTCTTATTGATTTCTCAGCCTCGGCATGCTCCAGAATTTCCCACCGGTGCAGTGGGGATGGTTTTCCCTGAGCACTCCTGCAGTGTTTCATTGTGTTGTGTTGTGTTGTGTTGTGTTGTTGTGGTGCTCTGGTGGCTTTTCTGAGGGGCTTTAGAGCTGTTCCTGTAATAGTGAGACTTGTTCTGTGTTGTGTTGTGTTGTGTTGTGTTGATGTCGTGCTCTTGTGGGGTTTTTTTTAGGGCCGTTAGAGTTGTTCCTCTAATAGTGAGACTTGTTGACCATATTTAAGGAGGCATGTGTTACCTTTTAGTGTTTCCTGCAGAGCTGTTGTTGGTCAAGGTGGGTGGGGTCTAGCCAGGGCTTGACACTTGCACCTGCTAACTGCCCAAAAAACGGGTAAAACTTGGCCATGGCTAGCAACAATTTTAGTCTCACTAGCCATTTTTGCAAGCAACTTATTCTTGGGTATGACATGCATGTATCACAGTCGCATATATCCCGTTTTTTCATAGTAAGAAAATACTGACAACAATTTTGTGGCTAGTAAGTAGAAAGCCTGAATGGCTAGTGATTTTGGAAAACCACTAGCCACTGTGGATGGTGTGCAAAAAGTGGGCAAAAAGTTATTGTCACGCCAGTGTCAGACACATGATCTGACAATCTTAATTGGAAAGGTTATAATGTCCAGTTTCATGTGGAATACATTTTTAACTTCCCCCCCCCAAATTAATACCTTATACATTTTTCTAAAGCAGCTTAAGAAGTTAAGCTTGCAATACAAAATCGCTATCTTTTCAGAGGACCAAGTGAAGGGGGTACTGTAGGTGTTCACTGTCAAGGTGTCCGCCTTTATTATGAGGTGCTAGAGGAAACTCGGCCTACTGTGGTTTGGGTTGACCCTTTGTACAGTAGTGTGCCCAGCATTATGCTGCAGAATGCTAAGTAGAAAGTATGTCCCAATTCCTTAGATTATGTGAAGGGTTTAAGACTGACTAACTTCAAGGCGTTTTTTCCTTCTATGTTGTAATTCCTCTATTGTTTCTTGTTTCTCGTATTACATAATATTATAGAATGGTTTAGCAGCTTCAACATCAGTATATGTATGTTAGTTAGCTGTACATGTGCCCATTTTCTGTGTATACATGTTTTTGTTCTGTTTATAAACATGGTGTTGTGAGGAGGGGCAAGACACTGGCAGCCAACCATGTGAGCTAATTTTTTGATGGACAGCGGTTTCCAACAATCAGTGGTTGAGTTGTGCGCAGCCAGGTTCGAATTTAGAACCCATCTATAAAGTATAGTGTGTCTGGGGGGGCGGGGAGCGTGAATTTGTGTATGCCTTTATGCTTATGTTTTGATATTTGTTGTTGTGTTTCATATGATGATATTATGGTATTGTAAAGTTTTACTCCGGGATTTTTGACATAGGACCCTACTTCCTAGTTAGTCAGAGTCTCGTAGACATGTGGAGGTACTTTTTTGATATTCCAAGCAGTCCTTGTAATTCCAGAGGTCGCTGGTGCTAGTCTAGCGCAAGTGAACGACTTGTGGTAGTTTCTCACTAAAATAGTATTGCAAAGAATTACAAGGACTGCTTGGAATATAAAAAAAAGTATCTCCAAGTGTCCACAAGTATCAACTAGGAAATAGGGTCCTATGTCAAAAATCCCAGAGTATCGCTTTAAGGTTAACGCTGAAAACAAATACAGGCATACGGTAACTAACTATCCGTATCTGTAGGTGACTCACTCATAACACACATGTTGATCTGCATCGTTGTTTGTGTTTTATATGATGATATTATGTTATGTTACTTTATTTTAAGGTTAACGTTGGCCACAAATGCAGGCATACAATAACTATCTGCATCTGTAATGCCTCTTTTCCACTGCCGGTTTTCTGGTAGGCCTACAGCTCGACAAACTGTGACTCGGCCGACACTGTTTGCTTTTTCGAATAGGAACGATACAGCTCAATTGTAAAGCATAAAGTGGCGGCCGAGTCGTGCTGTGTCGAGCTGTAGGCCTACTAGAAAACCAGCAGTAAAAAAAGAGGAATAAGTGACTCACTCATAAGACACATGTTGATCTGCATGGTTGTTTGTGACTGCAGAGTACTCCATGCAGGACCAGAGGTCGTCCAAGCACAGCTTTGCCTCTCGGGGCAGCAGCAGTGACAAGTCCTCCTCTGGCCAGAGCAAACCAAAGAACAAAGGTAAGCACGCACACACGTACGCACACAGACACACAGACACACAGACACACAGACACACAGACACACAGACACACAGACACACAGACACACAGACACACAGACACACAGACACACAGACACACACACACACACAGACACAGACACAGACACAGACACACAGACACAGACACACACAGACACACACACACTGCACCCCACCTGCTGAAACCCATTTCAGTCTGATGTTGCATATAAGGTGTATTGACCTAGGCGCCTGGAGCGAGATCGATACTGCATTCAGGTTCTTGAGATTTGCGTTTTTTATTTGATATGTGGGTATGTTAGAGCTGAATGAATGCATTCTCATGGAAGATGAGGGTCTTATCAACTTATTTCAAGTTTTTATGTGCTTCGGAAACAGAGATATTTAGGTTTTTATAGGCTTAGCACACCTTTTCCCAAAAAGAGCTTAGGCATCCAGCAGATGTTTTTTGAGAGAGAGAGAGAGAGAATACAGGTTGCCCAGCCTATTGATATCACCGACTCACAGGGCATGTAAGAGTGTGAGCATGAGAGAGAGAGCGCCATGCGATTGCCATTGATGTGTTATTTGTGCAGTGAAGGCTTTAAAGTTCTAGTTTGTGGTGTGTGTGCTGATGTGCTGTCATACTATGTGGGCTGAGCTCCTGCCTAGATGTGGTGCTGATGATGAAAGACGCAGTTTGTTTTTCCAGGGCTGCGCTGTGCTGTGCATGGCTCAATGTGAACACACACACACACACACACACACACACACACACACACACACACACACACACACACACACACACACACACACACACACACACACACACACACACACACACAGTCTCTACAGCATTCTCCCTTTCCCTATCTCTCTCTCTCTTTCTCTCTCTCTCTCTCTCTCTCCCTCTCCTTTCTTCTCCGTCTCTCCGCCCATTCTGTCACTCCCTTTCTCTCTGGGTCGCCGGTGGCTTCTGTCGTCCTCTGCTCTTGCTATAAGTGCTGTTGTCATGGCAAACACTCTAGCCCGTCACAGGCCTGCGTGGACACTGGAGTGACGGCAGGCCATCTCAGGTCCCCTTGGGGAGAGACGGCTGCTTTGAGTCCACAAGGAGCACTAGATGTTCTCACAGGGTACAGTCCATTGTTCGAACTCCCGTCCTCGATCTGTGCTTGTGGCCTTGCGCTTTGTTGATGCCCCGCCTCAATAAGCCCCAAACGAGCAATAAAGTTTCCCCAATGTCAGCCTAGCCACAACACATTTTGGGGGACTTTTCCCCCATTCAATCAACACCTCAATTGCAATTGAGAAAATGAGCTGTGAATTTGCACCTTTGTGAGATATTGAATTAAACATCATCAGTCTTCAGTGACTTCTTGTGACATCATCACAAGACCATAAGCACAAGGGAGGATGGGAGATGGGATAATGGAAAGCACCCACAGAGCGGAACATACAGTATGCCATCAACCACTGCCATGCTGTAGTGGTGTTAGTAGGGAAATTATTGACTCGCTTTTCTGACTTAGTTTTGAAAGAGGAGTTACCTAAGACTAACACATCACTTATGTGTCTACAACATCAACGTGTATACAATGGTGTCTGTTGTAGACATGTTGCCCTAGTTGTAGATTTCTTCATGTGGGAGACTATCTTAGCCTTGTCTTTCTGTCAACACATACAATGTATGCTGTCAGCCTTTTGGCAAATGTTTTAATTTTATTTGTAAATAACTGCCAGGTCTCCAATCCATTGGATGCTTTATTTAAAGTGATACCGCACCATTTGTGGAAATCATCTTATTTTACACTTCCCCTTGAGATAAATATTTGAGTTTTATCTTTCTTTTGTACTTCCAACTGTTCTCTGAGCCTGGCAGCATAACTTCTACCTCAAAGCTATCATGTAGAGTAGTAGTAGAGTAGAGTAACTTTATTGATCCTCAAGGGGAAATTCAGGTGTCCAGTAGCTTACATAAATACACTAATACTAGGGAGGGGTGTTATTTGATGAAAATGTTCAGATTCAACTTTAGCCCAGATTTTCTAATGCTACCATGTCTTAGGAATACATTGATGTAAAAATTTTAAAAATCAAGCCCGAACCCCCCCCCCCCCCCCCTACCCCAGAAATTACTTTTGCACCTCAAAAACGCCTGTTTTTGTGCTGATCATCTACAGTTCCCAATGTTTTATGAGGTACAGATTGAAAATATGTCCATGCTGGATCATTTTATGGCATTTCATGTGGCATGCCATGCTGGAGGTGTACTTTGAGCAAAAAAAAAGTCAAATGTCAAGGTCATATTCAAGGTCAAAGGTCATCAATATGGCCTTAAATGCCTATTTTCTGCCATTTTTCCATGGTTCCCCATCTTTTATGGAGTGCAGAATAGAAATATGTTCATGCTGGGCTATTGAAGGGTATTTCTTGTACCATGCCATACTGGAAGTGAACAGCAAAATGTGTAGTGTCAGTCCTACTTAAGGTCAAAGGTCACGACAATGGTTTAAAATGCCTATTTTTGATGTTTCAGTGTAGAAAGTTAACTAAGGGCACTTAAATGGCTACTTATGTGGTATATCAATATTTTACACAATGCAATATCTTATTTCTAGGTTATATTGAGGGATAAAGTAATCAAAATTGCTTAAAAATCATGTGAACTGATCATGGAATATAGCCTCTTTGCACAGATGTGCCCACCTACATTCCATGATCAGTTCAGACCCAATCAGACTTTGCTGGAATGACTCAAATATATCATAACATTGATATGTGAGCCTTAGATAGGAGATGAAGACATAAGTTAGTCATTACAATTTTGAGGACAATAAGGTTAAAACATAGGCTCTGTGCAAAGGGGTAAACGCATTGTCTCTTCTATGTCACAATGATCAGTGTGGACTGTGGGTCACTTTTGTGATATCAGCCTCTCCAGTTAGGAAGCAACACTGTGAGTCCATTTGACTACTGTTGTGCAAATGTAACAAATAGTGGGTAGAAATGGTAAAGGTAATATAAACAAGCCCCAAAACAGAGTTATCCTGTGGGTGGTGGCACAGTCTATCCCTCTTTTTCCATCCTTTCTGGCTGTTTTTTGGTCACATGCATGTTTTCAATGTCCCACCCCTGGAGTTGGTGTCTATCACCCACTAAGAGCATGGACGAGATGCCAAGAGACATGCCGTTACACCAGGGGACGTATAGGAGACTAAGGACGGTTTTAAAACTTCGAAGCAGGATCTCCTTCCTTGGGACAGGTGGCACAGGGAAGCACTGCCAGAGCCCTGAAAAATGAGGTTTGCAGGGTACTGATGTGCATGTTTCTGCTCAACTGGTCAGAAATAGTCTTCATGAAGTCTGTTTGAGGGCCTGGTATCCACAAGTGAAGCCTATGCTTACAAAGAGGCAAAGAGCAATTTGCATGAACCAAAAGACATCAAGAAAGGCACATTTACCATTTGTTACATTGATGCTGTTGTTGTTAATTTTTCTTCACATGTGGAACTTCAGTTATGATGGAAGAGGGTATTGGCCCTGAATAATAAGCCCACATTACAATTTTCTAAGCATAGTAGCAACTGTAGATCTGATTTGAAATTGGTGCCATGCACATAAAGTTAACTGATTTATCGTTTTCACTTGGGTCATCCAACTTGCTTGACCTTTGTCTCTTAGGTCCCTTTTGTTCTTTACACCACATTATTGTGACACATTAGCAATATTTATGATTAGAAAAGTCAAGAGCTAGATCAACAGTGTGTTAATATTACAGGTTTATTCATTTTCACATTTGTTTTTTCATGGAAAACGGTTTGAAAATAGCACCCCCCATCAATATTTTGTAACATTTGACCTGTATTATGACCTTGAACCATTGTACTTGCATAGTTTAAAGACCTAAGATCATTAAATGGACCATTATGAACATAATCTATGTGTTGTACTGGGTCAGCAACCCAATGACAATTTTTTTCCTTAAAAATCGATATTTTGTAACCTTTGACCTTTATTATGACCTTGATGTTGTACTTGCATATTTCAAAGTACAACTGTGATGTGATATGCCACATGTAAGATCATAAAATTGCAAATATGGGAAATAATTAGTGCTTTGTACTGGAACAGCAGTTGAAAAACACGTAATTTCCCCTTAAAAATCGATATTTTGTAACCTTTGACCTCTATTATGACCTTGACATTGTACTTATATAGCTCAAAGTTCTATTATGATATAGCATCACACATCTTAGACTATTAAATGGGAAATCATGAACATACTTATGTGTAGTTCTGGGATAACAGTGGATAAACTGGCAAAATAGGCGAAAAACACATCTTCTTGGGTGGGAAAAGTAATTTCTGGGGTAGGGGGGGGTTTTTCGGAAGATTTTTTTCAAAAAAATTACACAGCAGTGTTTCAAACATGTGGTAGCATCAGGAAATCAGGGCTAATGTGGTATTGATATTTACAATGCGTTGGGATAGACAGTGTGCAAAAAAACATACTCTGTCAGTTGAGGTAGACAAGCTTAACATGACCAGGAAAGAGTGTTGACAGATACATCTATGATATAGTATAGTGATGTAGAAGTAGGAGAAATAAGTATGTAGTGTGCAGGTATAATGGAATTATATGGTACCAGCTAGCAGCACGCTGGTACCAAAGGATTCGATGATAACTGCTAGCCTGGAACTAGACGTATACCATCACCAGACTAAAAGAATGGCTGGAAATATAGGAGAAAGATAAAATATACATATAAAGAAAGATTTTTTTTTTTTAACTCAGGGGAGGTGTACAGTGAGCTTATTTCCAAAATTAGTGCAGTATCGCTTTAAATACATGGGCTTGTGGGTGCTGTAGGCTGTTTATAGCACAATATCATAGTAGTAGGCTTGCATTATGTCTATGTATCCAATGTATATCTACCATCTTATTATAGGTTTACTGTTAAATTGTACTTAAACCATTTTAAATAATTTATGGCATTAATAATAACGTTTCTCATATGCATATTTTTTTTTTCACTGACCCCTAGGCTTGCCTTTAAGAACCTAATTTTTACCTTCACCAATGGCTCACTTTTGTACTTGTGTTTTCTTTTCTTTCTTTTTTTTGCCTTGTCGGTCTGTGTGTTTTTAATTAATGCTGAAACTGAAACTGAAACTGAGAGGAGAGGAGTGCTTGTGGCCTGTGGCCAGTGATTCCAGCCCTTTTGGTGTGTAATTGAATACCCACAACATGAGATGCTCACTGTCTTTCTATTGAACTATTGTGTCATTTTCCAGGATTAGGTCTGCAGTGTGGGAGTAGGAGCAAGTCTGAGTTTTATTACACTTTAAATGGCAGTTCAATTGATCACCCAGCCCAGTCCAAATCCAAAAGCACATGGTACATTGATGAAGGTAATATCTCATGTGACCAAACACACTGCTGTTTGGATGGAGGGTTATGCTGGAAGGGTTTTCAGGCATTAATTAATTAATAATAAAACATACATTTTTCTCTTAACACTCTTTTTTTAACTCCGTTACTAATTACCAGTTAATCCTCTTAATATGGAGTCTGAAAACTTAATGGACAGAGATGACCATGTCTGTAGCCAAGAAACCCTTCTACTGTGACCTTCTATCCAGAGCTAGTGCTTTATGTTCATTGGGCTCGTCATGATGATCACATGGTATAATAATACCCAATCATGTGTCTAGAAGGCTTTCACTAACGTGAAAATGACTATTCCCACCAACAAGTCAATTCACACCCAGCAAATGACATGTAGGGAGAGCCATAACTAAATTGCTGTTTGTCCAGACTGCAATATTTGCATCGAATTGCCACTTTCTTAACCTGTTAACCCATTGATGCTGGATGTTGCGTTGCGCAACATTGGCCCTGGCGCCTGGAGCTGCGTGACGCAACATTCAGGCTCACGAGATTTGAGAAAATTCAATTTAAAATCTTGGTATGAGCACATTTCAATGCAAGATGAGGGTCTTATCTTTTAAATGCAAGTTATGGCATGTTTTTATGTGCTTCAGAGGCTGAGATATTTCGTTTTTTGTAGGCTGGAGGTGCCTTTTCTTAATAAGGGCTTAGGCATCCAGCAGCCTTTTTTGCAAGTGCTTTAGGCATCAATGGGTTAATGAAATGTGACATGTTTGAAATTCCAAGTTATCCCATTTTAATGCATTCAGTGGAGTCAATGTTTTTGAAAGAAACATGCATGCACGCGCACACACACACACACACATTGTTTTTAAATTTAGCTGGTGCCTGTATGAGCATTTAGGCCTATTGATGATCTGGTCCTACCCAGCTTGTCCTACCGTATAACCCGGCAAATTCAGAATGTTCACCAAATATGCAGTATTAATGTCACAGTTGGTACAAACTGTAGCTTGTTTCACATGCACAACGGCACCCTGATGAAAACAGGAGACATTACCTTATTGAAAGCCTTCTTTGTGTAACTCCTACTACCATTGGTCATTGGTTTACCTAAGTTTATTTCTAGTGGTGAAATGTCATAATAAGTTGGGCTGGGTCATGTAGCCTATGGTGTCTGGTATTGGTGTCAAAGGGGAGGTGTCATGTCATCTCACTCCATCACTGTTTGTGGTTATGATGCATCCTGATGTCTTGATGCTCATGTGTCACAGAAGAAAATAAATCAGTATAGTTGCTGCCCCCACGCTCCCCCACCCAGAACCCACACACCCATTCACCAACCCACTCATTCACAACCTCAACACACAAACTTGCATGTCAACCTCAGTGTTGTATTGAATTTCTTTCTCATTGTTGATTTAAATGTATTTCTATGTTGTCTGTGCATTAATTTGATTGTTTGTATGGTGCACATTTTGCTGAAATGCTTAATTTAAAAAACAAATGTGTTTGTTTATGTTTATTATTTGTGTTGTGCGTTTGATGATTGCCATTCAGCCACCACCAAACCCCTTCGTGGACTTGATCTTTCCCACTCCGCCTTTGTTTTGCTTATGCTGAAGCGCCTAAGCCTGGGCTTTATTTCTCTAACTCTCCTTATCTATCTCTGTTTCTGTATCAATGTGGCCATTTGCTACAAAAGCTTCATGCAGCTGTCTGCGTATGTATGCATTTATGAACTTTACATTAACCACATAACACCACAGAATGACATGTTGAACACATTTAGTATCAGCACAGCAGAGTGGTTTCATGGCACACCGTGGCTTACATTTGAAAAGAGTTAGTTTATGTGATGATGTTTGTTGACAGAGACTTAAATCCCATGCAAATAATGCTTTATTTTAACCAAAAATGTTAATGTTAATAAAGCATAGAAGAGCATTAGCTCTACTAACTCCAACGGCTGAAAGATCTGTTATGGTGCTTCAATCAGGCACGAGACTACATATTAGTGCACTATTAGTAAGATATTTGTGTATTTGTTATTCATTTCTGAAACGTTTTTTAATTCCACTGCCGCACATTAATATGCTACAGTGCAGATCAAGTGACTCACCATGAGCACATTTGTCAGGAAAGTACTGTGGGAAACCTTGTAGGTAGCCCCAAACGTCAGCACACCCGTTGAGCTCTCCAATGTCATTCTTAACACTGACAGTGTTTTTTTCTGACATTTTCTAAAAATATTTTGCTGACGTCTTAAATGAGGAAGAGGAATTTTGTGTTCCTAGTTTGGCCAAGAGGGTTTCTCAGCGACATTAATGGACGTTGGAAAAATGAGGAAGTCCCGTAGAAAGCAGAAATGAGAATGACAGCATAGAAACTGGACATGAGCACTGAAACCCTATTGAATCATCCACAATGGACAGTTCACTGATGCGTGTCACAATGCTGTATTCTAATGCCTTATGATTCTCAGAGTTAAACATTGGCTCTCTCTAGTGGGCAACAACAGAATTGATCGCAGTCAGGGTTGTGTGTAATCTTGAATTCACTCGCACGTATTAAGTGAAATATTTGATTAGTTGAGGATGGTTCAGATTGGCTGTGCAATACTAACCAATGGAATCATGTGTTTTTAAAAACAAGCTCTTATTTTAACTCCACATTGATACATATGCTTTCTCCCATTATTTAAGCTTTTCTACAGTATGTATTACTCTATTATTAAATTATTTTGCAAGCATGTACAGTTAAACATTGTTTGTCCTTCATGTGTCCTCCCCCCCACCGTACTGGCAGTCGGAGAAGACCCTGCCAAGTCTCTCACAGACACTCCGCCCGACTTCAATCAGGCGTCGCCGCCCTCCCGCGTCGCCCCCTCCACCACCTCGCTCACCAGCGACCAGAAGTTCCACTCGCTGCCCTTCAGCCTTAGCCGCAAGAGTGGCCCCAACGGCAGCATGAGCCAGGGCCCGCTCTCGCTGTCCGTGCAGTCGGTGCGTGCCGACCAGCCTGACCAGCAGCTCCAGCAGCAGCAGCAGCAACAGCAGCAGCAGCTGGGCCAGCAGACGCCACCCTCCATCAGCGCCTCCTCCCCCAGGCAAGCCTCTCCATCGCGGGGTCAGCCGCGTCTGGAAGTGGGCTCCCTGGTGGAGGTGAAGGAGAACCCGCCGCTGTGCGGGGTCATCCGCTGGGTGGGGCTGCCGCCGGGCCTGGAGGAACCACTGGCGGGGCTGGAGCTGGTGAGTACAATAACAACAGCACTGAGTGGATGTGTCGTGGGTAAGCGGTTAGGGTGTCAGACTTGTAGCCCAAAGGTTACCGGTTCGATTCCCAATCCGCCAGGTTGATGGGTGTCAATTATACTTCCAGAGGAACACCTGTGGACTTGGTCCACTTGCAGACGGAAACTCATAAATAACTTTTTTCCCCCCTTTTCTCCCTCAGGAGGAGGAGTGCGTGGGCTGCACGGACGGCACGTTCAAGGGCACGCGCTACTTCTCCTGTCCGCCCAAGAAGGCGCTGTTCGTCAAGCTCAAGTGCTGTCGACCCGACTCTCGCTTCCCCTCGCTGCACCACTCTGCTAACCCCATCGAGCGCTGCAACTCCATCGGTGAGATGCTCCCTCCACACTCCATACACCCCATACATACATTCCGTACTCCACCACTTCCTGTCTCACACATTTAGCAACAGAACTAGCCTGGCAACACCATCCTATGTACTTCCACCCAAAGATTTTGGCTCGGCACATAGTCTGCCCAAAGCCTCCTAGCTCGGTTTGCTCACTGTTTAGCCAATCAGCAATAACTTGTCCGTGATGTCCGTTACTGATTGGTTAAGATAACACTATTCACACTTTTGTCTTGTTGTTTGTATGCTTTTGCAACACCATATCATAACAGTTGACGGCGTCAACAGTCTGCTTTCGCCCATGCTATAACAGAACAGCTGTGTATTTAAATGTCAGTAGAACCTTACTGAGGCCAGAAAGTTGAAGTTTAATTGCCTTTCAATCTTGACAGCTATCATTCATACTTAAGCCCATCTTGTCCGATCAGAAGACATCACATTAGCCTACGGGGCTGTAGCGATAAGGACTGGGGTTTCCTTGCTCAAATTCAAACTCAGGCCTTCAGGGTACCTAACTGGGACCCGTTCTGCTGCAGCGTTACTTCCTGATCTCTGGAATGATGTGTTAGTGTTTGTACTCTACTTAACCCTATGCTAATGTTCTTACAAAAACAACCATTACAAAAAACTAACCCTGCTTAGCATCTGCACTTGTTCCATATATATCCTGTGTACTTTGTATCTGCTAGTGATGTTGACTATGATTATGTCCTCGATTGTAAGTCGCTTTGGTTAAAAAGTGTCTGCCAAATGCAATGCAATGCAATGTAATCTCTCCTTGTGGTGTGTCTCAGCGTTTGGCGGCTACCTGAGCGAGGTGGTGCATGAGAACACGCCCCCGCGCACGGAGAACGACGGGCTGGAGGTGATGGTGGGCAAGAAGAAAGGCATCCAGGGCCACTACAACTCCTGCTACCTAGACTCAACACTCTTCTGGTAAGCCCACAGAGCACTGTTTGTCATTTTAGACCTATTTTAGGGCCACTACAAAAAGAAAACGCTTTCTCAAAGCAAAATCTTGCCTGCTGTGTGTTTGAAATTTTGAAGACACTTCTTATCATCTTTATACACTCACCGGCCACTACATTAGGAACACCTGTTACAACTGCTCATTGAGGCATATTTCTGATCAGCCAAGCACATGGTGGCAACTCAATGCATTTTTTCATGTAGACATGGTTGAGATGATCTGATGCAGTTCAAACCGAGCATCATAATGGGGAAGAAAGGTTATTTAAATGACTTTGAACATGGCATGGCTGTCAAGCTGAAAGGGCTTGATTTGAGGCTCACCATAAACGACACTAGAAGATCGGAAAAATTTTGCCGGGTTTGAGGAGTCTTGATATCAACTGCAACACTCGGGTGGAATGGTCAGAATTTGGTGTCAACAACATGAAAACATGGGTGAACCCTGCCTTACATCAACGTTTCAGGCTTGCATATTTTCTTAGCACAATTTGGGCCAATTAGTACCAATTTATCTTTGTTGGAATGCCATAGCCTACCCAAGTATTGTTGCAGGCAGTTCGGGCAATTCTGAAGGCAAAAGGAGGTCCAACCCAACACTAGAGAGGTGTTCCTAATGAAGTGGCCGGTGAGTGTACGTCTACAACTTAAAAAATATATATATGTGTCTTGCTCTCCCCTTTCTTGGTGCAGTTTGTTTTCGTTCAGCTCTGTGTTGGATACAGTACTGCTGAGGCCGCGGGCCAAAACTGATGTGGAGTATTACAAAGAGACACAGGAGCTACTGCGCACAGAGATCGTCAACCCCCTGCGCATGTGAGTGGGAGCACCACAAGCACTATTCATTTTGTGGACATGCACACATGTATGTATATAAACCTTTGAAGCAGAAGAAAGCGGCACTAACCTTACAATGTGTCTGGTTAGACAATGTGTCAATGTGTGATTATGTGTCAGCCCTTTTTTTCATTCCTGAGTAGTAGAGTACTTTTATTAATCCGAAGAAAATGAAGGTGTCTATCAGCTTACATAAATACACAAATACAAAAAAATGACACAAAGAACTAATAGAAATTGTTATACATTGCAGTAAACATGAAGCACACACTTGAGTACAACAATTATCCTTACTGCAGGTCACGTACACGCACACACACTCTCTCTCTCTCTCTCTCTCTCTCTCTCTCTCTCTCTCTCTCTCTCTCTCTCTCTCTCTCTCTCTCTCTCTCTAACACACACAGAGACACACACACACACACACACACACACACACACACACACACACACACACACACACACACACACACACACACACACACACACACACACACACACACACACACACACACACACACACACACACACACACAAGGTAAAAGGCCTGTTAGGGTAGCTTGTTGCACATGCACGCACGCACGCACGCACACACACGCTTACTCCCTTTGCCAATTTCCTCCACCTTGCTGTTTTGCTTTAACTTTCCAAGATTTATGTTAACTCTGACTGACTCAAAAGCTCCCAGTTTGGTGTCCATATTGTCAATACTTTTTGTGTGACGTGTGTTTTTATAGCAGATGTCATATGTGAAGTACATTTTTATAGCAGATGTCAGATGGTACAACCACAGCTAATGGTTCGGTGACAGCCGCCACAGCCAATGGGAATGTCTGAATGCTTGCATTCTGCTTTTAACGGGCATACTCTGTAGCTTCTATCGCTTGTATCGCTCTTGCTGCACAGTCCAGCGATTCTCTGTTGCTTAATCTTGTCGCCTCCGATGTGTTTCACCTGGTAATCGGTGGTGTGTGTTTGTGCCCTCACAGACACGGCTATGTGTGTGCGACAAAAATCATGAAACTCAGGAGGATTCTGGAGAAAGTGGAGGCGGCGTCTGGATTCACCTCAGAGGAGAAAGGTGAGGCGCACACAAGAACACAACAACTAAAATATGATGCAACTTTCTTTATGCATTCAATCATTCGATCAATTAAAATGTATTTGTTTAGCACAATTTGCTGGGTTGTACTGGTACAGAAAATGGCTAGGGCATTTTGGTGAAAACCAGCTCCTGATATAGTCCCCGATTTTTCTTTTACATTGCCCAGTTCATTGTCAGTGTTAAAGATGGCCCAATGGGCTGCCCTATCTGAATGGAGGGTCAGTCTGTAATGGGTAAAAAACAACAGCGTTGGCCCCTGAGGACTGTCGGGCCATCGGGAAAATACCCTGCATGCCAGATTACCAGGCCAGCCCTGACTAAATGCCAACTACGTAGTTGACTCAAAGTGCCTTTATTTCTTTGGCATCTATCTTTTTATTTCTTGTTTTACGTTCATGTCGTTCCTCTTTTCTGTCTCTGCTATTTCTTTCTTTCTTTCCATGTGTCAAATACGTATTCGTATGCAGATCCAGAGGAATTCCTCAACATCCTGTTTCATCACATCCTGAGAGTGGACCCACTGCTCAAACTTCGGTGAGTGCTGTTAATCGAGCCCCGTTTCCTTGTTCTGATTTATTTAAAGGCCAACTTCCGATAAAACACAGTTTTACTCACTCCTTTTGAAAACCGGACGGCCACCCCAAGTTAAACTCACATGTAAGGCTTTCATAGCTGTGCGTCACCTCCTCTGGCTGTGTTTCCCGGTGTTTCCCAGTTGACATAAATAATGCAGATAAGCGAGCGAATCACAAAAGCCTTTCTGTGTTGCGTCACATCGAAAGAAGGCGTTGCCCACAAAGGTTTATGTCAACCCAATTTTCTAAAAACGTGTAGAGTAATTTTTTTCTTCTTGTTTTCAAAACAAGCAACACCTAGTGGCCTGAAACCTAGCTTAGCTTAGCTATCAGCTGGTTGCTACTCTCAGATACACACAGAGCACAAAGCCTCATACATAGAGCTCGAAAGTCCCGCCCCTTAGTTCCGCGTTTCACGGGACCTAAGCTGACCATCTAACAACGTGGTAGCGAGTAAATATCTTCTGATCTCAGTCATGATATGCGCTGGGCTACAAATATGCTGTTTAAGATGATAGATAAAGATTATTCATGCAGAAGTATCAATGTTTTGTTCCGAGGCCGTCGGCATGAAAAATGTGAAGAAACACAGCTTTCTAAAAAATGTGGGGGTTCGTACGAAAAATTAAGCAAAAATATCAGAAACAACATATATGGAGCTCGTGGTACAACTCGAAGGGGATCGAAATGCCATTTTAATACCGCCATTGGATTACATGCTACGATTTTCGGCTAAAAACGCCGTTGAGGTCCCATGAAATCGGGGGAAGTGACGTCACTTTCGAGCTCTATAGAGATTGACCACTCTGGTCAACCCATGTCTGCAGTTCGCCTAGGGGTTGCTGTCGAAAGAGCACAGCCCTGAATGGAGCCTGCACGCCTCCGTTGGCGCCCCTATAGTGCAGTACCACCCGGGGAAGTGGAGACTCTAACCTTAGACGATCTCTCTGCAGAGCAGGAGGAGGTCGGAGCCAATCAGAGACGCATATACACGAAAAACCCAGAAGACCCTCTCCTTTCTCCACAAGCCACCTTGCTAGCTTGCAAAAACGGCTTGAAACAAAGCAACCAGAACGTTTTTTAAAACGGGACCAACGCATAACACATTCAATAACAATGGGGAACACAGCAATATTAATGAAATGACGTTGAGAGGACATCTTTAATGAGACGACACAACATGCAAAAGGTGTAACCAGGTACAGTACAGGCCAGTGACGTGCAGTGAAGGGTATGGTAGGGTAGGCAGTAAATATAGAATATATATCTATTTATATATATATATATATTAACGGTGGGTTTCGGTCCTCCCCCAGAAAAAAATGTATTTCTTAGATACAATTCCTGCATTTTAACCAAATCTGGAGAGTCACTATCAGCTAAAAAACTTTTACAAAAGACTAAAAACTTTGAACAAATAGTCCCCTTTCATGCAGATCTGAAATGTAACGTGTGTGTGTGTGTGTGTGTGTGTGTGTGTGTGTGTGTGTGTGTGTGTGTGTGTGTGTGTGTGTGTGTGTGTGTGTGTGTGTGTGTGAGAGAGAGAGGGGGGCCTTATGCCACAAGGTATGGTTTGAATAGGCAAATAGGCCTATTCACATAAACATGCTGATATGGTCTTTAATGTGCAACAAATTAGTAGGCCTATGTTTCTCTAAATACTGTAAATATAAAGTAGGCTATAAGATGCCATCAGTGCTTAACCACCACAGCTCTAATAACTAAAAAAGTAAATAGGCTACACTATTTAGACATTTGGACATTGTCAGTAGACCTAAATCTGAAACAATAAGTGAAAACATAATTTCAATTTCTTGAAAAGGCCAGCTACACTTATTTGTTTTGCCAAATTGCCAAATTAGCTCCAGGACCCATACTTTGTACACCTTTAAGGACCTGTAGGCCTACATTTTACAATAATAATTTAGAAAGCTACAACATTTTGGGGGAAAAGCTTTAACTTTTGGCTTTAGCAGTTGATTTTGTTGCTCTTCTGTTTATTCTGTTGCAAATGCCAGGGCGTTTCACATGGATGGAGGGTGGCACAGTGTAGCCTACTTTTGAAGATAAAATGTCTAGTTCACCAACTGTGAATCACACCATAGCATGTGAGGGGGAAACGATTTACATTTAGCAATAAACCAACCTAGGTAACAGCTCCTGCCTCACTGCCGCGTTTTGTGCTGATAATCAAACACTCACAGACAAGAAGGAAAGTAGGCAAGGGGGCAGGTTGCTTGCAAACATGACCCGTGCATTCAGACAGTATCGAGTAAATAAACCAACGAAACCACTTCTGAGACTCATTCTTGTGCGTGATAGTATTCTCAAACACTTCAGCTACGGTTGTGCAAGGTGTTTCAAATAAAGTCAATTTGTGAGTGCGGAAGCACTCCGAGAAACCATCCCCAGTCAATCGTCCTGTTCCACGTTGATCTCGACTCGCACACCGCGCACTTCAAAAGAACGCAGCTGCACTTGCTAACAGGCTCCACACAACTCACGCATTGCGTAGTCATCATCATAATAAATTAGGGAAATGGAGTCATGTCGTACGCTCAAAAAACAATCTCGCGTCCATAATAACACACACACGGTCTATTCATGTCCACCACCGCACAACCAATCTTCAATGTCAACACCCTGACAAACGGTGACAACAAAAGGCACCACGAAAAAACTTGAGCATGTTCATGTTAAGGCTACCCGCAGCATAATAATTAGATGAATCTTACCTTAAAGCAGAATCACAAGTAGGCTGTGTTTTTCATGCAAGCTAGTTCCATTAAAAGCCCGGGGTGGTTGACATGATGAAGACATTTTGTCCCAGTGCAAACTACTTGAAGCTGCTACCCATCTGATGTTGAATATTTCCACAATGCAGCGATTGCAAACGGCTCAGCTCTCTGTCACTTGAACCGTCTTTCTTGCTACTTCTCGGCATTTTTTAAAATAATGAAGACAAAAAGCCAAAGACTGCCATGTTTTCTTTCCGATACGGCTAGAGATTTGAACAAGCCTTGCCTTGCTAGTTGTTGCTATCATAGCTGCCTGTAGGGCAGAAATTGGCTACTACCTGCCTGAATTGTAACAATTTTTCATTTTGGGCGCTGTGATTGGCTCACATACTCCCGCCACAGAGTAAAGGCTCTGCTTTTAGTCCCATTGACAAGCTATGTGACAACTTAATACGCATGCGCAAACTTCTACATTGACAGCATTGAAGGCAGGGTAGGCAGAGGAAAAGCGAGCCTTACCGGGCTGCCTGGCTGGCATTCGAAAGCTCTGCTTTCAGCCTGTCTCTGCTACCAGCCGGGACTGCGCGTTGCCACGGCAACCTGCCCAAGCCTGAGCGCTTTGCTTCGTGCGATTACTTAGGTTTTTGATCGTTGTCCTGTGTATACTGTACTTTAAACAGCTCATAATTTATGCTGAATCAATGTTATTGTTGTGTAGGCCTATGTGAACTCTGAAGAATATTTTTTTAAACACGTGTTAGTTTTTATTTTTAAGACATTTAGGTGCCTACCCTGCCTACCCTGACCGCACGTCTCTGGTACAGGCCAAAAGTATGGACTCACCTTCTCATTTATGCATTCTTTATTTTCGTGGATTTTCATTGTGTATTTTCATGCAGGGCATCAAAACTGTGCATGAACACATGGAAAATTACGTACTTAGCAAAAAATATCATTCTAGCTGTTGTCCAACAGCAATGACAGCTGTCTATCCACCTGACATCGACACGGCATAACTGATGGCCCCACACATTTCAATAAGCTTATTTTTTATCTATTTTCAAATAAAAATGCCCAGACAGTCATGTCAATCCTAATTGAACATTAAAGTCCTCCAATAACTCAATAGAATTGTAGAACTGGAATTTTGAGACCTAAAACCTAGTTTTAAACACTTGCAATCCAAGCATTTTACAGACATTTTCTTGATATGATATTGAGTCACAGCCAGTTACTTGGAGATGTCAAACCTGTGTTGGAGGGAATCTGTGGCAGGGTTTTTCACTTTTACTTTTACTTTTTGTATCACTGTTTCACCTAGATAACCGGCTATGCTGACCAAGTGACCTATTATCAGATCAAGAAAATCTATCTTGTATTGCTTGTATAAATTAAAATTGACTCGAATGACTGGGTATTTTTACTTGACAATAGACAGAAAAATAAGCTTGTTGAAACATTTGGGGCCCTCAGTGGTTGTGCTCGCCACTGTTTGGCATTTTTAAATATTTTTAAAATAATTGTTTTTATATATTTTCATTTTTTTGTTAAGCAAAAAAATATACACGTGTTCATGCACAGAAATAATGCCCTCTCTGAAAATGTATCATGTTCTTTAAAAAGCTACAAAAATAAAGAGAATTAATTAAATGAGAAGGTGAGTCCATACTTTTGGCCTGTACTGTATATGATGATGAAATGTTGTGCGATTTTATTTTTGCACATAGAACTTCATTTCAGAGGGTTGTAGCTTTCATATGAGCAACTTCTGAAGCCAATTGCTTAATTGAAAGTCAGGTTATTTGCTGTTGTTCCAACAACATGGATAGGCGACAAAACTTTGGGGAAGGACTGTAGACTAGTCTTACAATACCCACCCTTGTACTAATTTCATTCGTACAGAGGATCTGGAACGGCCAAATTGAGAGAGGATTATTGGACTGATGCGTTGAATACCGTTGAAAATCCAAATCCATGTCTTATTTTACCCAATCGCTAACATTCAGTTTTGACATTGAAAAGCAATTACTAGCGGGAGAGATGAACTCCATTTAAGTTTGAAATGTGCATCCCTCCTCCATTGTCCCTCCCCCATTCGCTGATTGTCTGGTTGCCTAACCTCCCAGACCCAGATGTAATGTGGAAGGAAAATGTTTTTGACTGGAGCTTACATATGACCACACCACCACTATCATCTCTTCCCATCACCACAGGCATTACATTACACGTAGCTGACTCTTTCATCCAAAGCGGCTTCCAGTTATTTACAGGGTACTGC
>NC_085878.1:31712999-31722999 GCF_034702125.1 Engraulis encrasicolus
GAATGGAATACAATATGTCAATTTCCCAACAGTCTACAAAATGGAGATACACCGTTTTGCAACTCTTCAACACTTCTTCTACAGCATGGCTGCCTGTGATGGTGAAGACGCCATTTCCTTGCGGATTTAATGAAAGGAAAATGAAAAGCATAAAAAACATATAATCATTAAGACATTAAGACAATGTGACATTAAAACAATGTGTCATACTTGGTAAAGAGAAAAATGCAAAAAAAAAAAAAAATCTTAAGATAAAAATATTTTTTATCAAACAACACACAGACATCATACTCAAAACAGATACACTTGACTGAAAAGAGAAGAACCCAATATTGTGATCAAAAGTGTGAAAATAAAAAATCCTTAAGGTATGAAATATGTGGGGTTTTTTTTTAAGTGAAAAGATAAGGTCTCGGGGTCATGAGATCCAGATGTGAATATTGTGTGAGGAATTGAAGACATTGGAATTAACTTTGAGGAGTCACATCAAAGCAGTCTATTCTTCCCTCCCCCTTTCCTTTGGATGCGAGGGCCCATTCCTTAGGATTGCGTCATTTTTTTGATGATTAAAACTCCATTGGAGTCATTTCCTAACACTGTTGCAGGGCAATGGAGTGTAAAGATGGAAACAAATTTTAATTCTCCGCAGTTGTTTGGCACGTGTTACTTCTCTCCTCTGAGAGAGTTGATTTCTTCACAACCCCTCCCCTCCTCCCCATCCATTCATCCGTATTCATCCAACCCACCACTCTTCATTCAACTGTTTCCTTTTTTTCCAAGCACTGATGGTACTTTTTTTTAAACCTTACAATAACATATAAAACCATGCAGTTTTGTCGTTCCATACAAAATTGTCTTGCCTTCAGTGACAATAAATCTTGTGAATCTAGGATTAACCTGTAAAGACCAGCTAGAGCATCTATGCCTATTTACTGTAGCCCCATAATGCACCTTGTGCAACCAGTGGATAAAACTGCAATAGTCATTGAAAAGTTAGCTACCATAGACCTACATTACTATGACACATCTCAAGGCCTTAAGAAATGCAGGTAACACTTTATTTTAATGGTTCGCTATTACAGTTGATCTACCAGTCTAATAATATTTAATACCATGTAATACCAGTGTAACACCATGTACCAACCCTAACCCTAGATGTAAGTACAGCATTGGTACATGGCGTTACACTGGTATTACATGGTATTAAATATTGTGACACTGGTTATCACTCTGTACCTAATGTGGTAGATCCACTGTAATAGTTAACCATTAAAATAAAGTGTAACCGAATGCACTAAGACTACGGTCATTGTCATTCTGCTAACAGCAACTTTATAACCCTGTGTTAAATAAATGTTAAATAAAATAAAAATCTCTCATTGGCTGTGTGTGTTTCAGGGGGCCAGAACAGCTTCAACATCCCTCAAATTTGTAACACGTACTGTACATTTTTAAGTTGTAATGGGTTAAATCACAAATCTCTCTCTCTCTCTCTATCTCTCTCTCTCTCTCTCTCTCTCTCTCTCTCTCTCTCTCTCTATCTCTCTCTCTCTCTCTCTCTCTCATCTGCTGTGTGTGTTTGTGTGTGTTGCAGGGGGCCAGAACGGCTTCAACATCCCGCAGGTGTCTCCGTGTCCGGAGGTGGGGGCCTACCTGAAGATGAGCCCCGAGGAGCTCCACGCCCTGGACCCCAAGAACATCCAGGGCTACGCACGCCGCCTGCTGTGCGACGCCTACATGTGCATGTACCAGAGTCCCACCATGAGCCTCTACAAGTGAAGACCGACCCACATCCTCATCCCACACACTGTACATCACACACACACACACACACACACACACACACACACACACACACACACACACACACACACACACACACACACACACACACACACACACACACACACACACACACACACACGTGAACATACGATCAGTCCCACCATGAGCCTCTACAAGTGAAGACCCACATCCCATCCCGCATACTGTACAACACACACACACACATTCACGTCAACATACACAGGAACTCCACACACACACTCGTATGATACACACACACAAACCCATACACACCTCTACTACACTGATACACTCTAAGAGAAATGAGGTGGTTCTCGAGGCGCGAGGAGGAGGAAGAGGAAGGGTGGTTGAATGTGGAGTGTTGCCTATAAAAACTGACATTCCTCCCTCCTCTCCACCACTCTCTACTCCTCTACTTCCTCTTCCTCCTCCTCCTCCTCCTCCTCCTCCTCCTCTCAGAAAAAAAGACAACCCTCTCTTCAATGCCTTGCCTGCATCGCTGTCCATGTGTAGATAATTTCAAAAAAAGAGAAACGAACACAAGGGTAAAAGAGGAAGGAAGGAAGGAAGACACTGACGATGATGATGATGATGATGAAAGATAAAAGAAGAGGAGAGAGAGAGGGAAGAGGACAAAAACAAGAAGCCTATTTGCACTGTGTGTTGTGTTGAAGTGTTGTTCTTCTCTTCATGTTTTCCCTCCATGAGTAAACACAAGTCACCCCCAGTGGACTGTCACTATCTCCAGTGCCGGAAGGGGGGCAGGCTTGAGTGAGTGCTTCTCCCGTGCGAAGAGAAGAGAAGAGGGGAGGTGTTGGGGAGTAGTAGGGGAGGGGGTTACAGTGGGGTGGAGAGGCAGGTTGGTGGGTGTGGGGGTGGGTGAGGAGGAGGAGGAGGAGGAGGAGGAGGGGGACTAATGAATATTCACTGGGAATCGGTGGGAGACAGCAGGGGGATGTGCGCATCTCAGGTGACCAAAGCGTCTGATACCCGTACGAGCCGTTTGTAACCGGAGATCACAGGCCTCTTCGCTCGGGCCCCAGAGGAGAGACAGAGAGACAGAGTCCTGGCGCTCTTCGGTCCGGGACAAGATGACATCGCCTGCTCGCTCTCTCTCTCTCTCTCTCCCCAGCCATCTCTCCCGCTATCTGTCTCTCTCTCCTCACTCACTCACTCACTCACTCACTCACTGACTGACTCTCCGACTCTCATCCTGTAACCGAACCAACGCCGAAATAATGCTCACGTCAGCGTGAAGCAGCCTCTGCCCTCTTCGACTCAATAGCCCCATTGTAGAGCAGACATCTCAGTATGGCGCTCAGCTGTGACATGTACAGTGTACACCACCCAACTCTCTGTATGATGCCCAGTCCAGCCCAGCCCCACTCCCCCAACCCCAACAACACTCCCCCCAAAAGCTGCACTTAGTGTGGACCGATAGCTCCTGTTCATGACAGCTGGTCTCATTCCCATGTTTGATGTGATTATTTTAAATTGTTTTATTTGTTTTTTTATTTGGTTCTCTCTCTCTCCCTCCCTCTCTCCCTCACTCTCTCTCTCCGTCCAGTGTGTAATGTGCTATGTTTGGTTTCAGACGCCACGTTGCTCATTTGAAAACCATTTGCATTGTAATGTTAAGCTTTCGCCACTCATTTTTGAATGGAGAGGATAGCACAAGAGTAAAGCACAGCCTTTTTGAATACATAACGGCTTGGTTTTATGTGTAATTTTCAATTAAGGAAAAAGAAAATTTGCTTTCCTACACAAGCTTTATATGCGTTGGAAACAAACTAAAAAAAAGAGACTTGATCATGGTAATACCCACTACACATACAAAAAATATCTATTGTAGGCTAAAACTTAATATAATCCCTGTCTTTTCCAGATATTTCTCCTGACCTTATTGTTTGATTATAAATTTGAATTGCTCAAGTCTGCCTTTTTTCGACCTAGTCATTGCACTGAACTTTTCTTTGAAAAGTTAAAAACTATATATAGATAGACATGTTTATGATCATGAAGGCATGATAAACAAGAATCCAGTCACACCCACACATAATGAATGGCATTTGTGCAGGTACTCAATGGATCAACAAAATGCTCAGCTGCAGCATCAACGAATTGCTATACTTTGACAGTCTTTTGAATTCAAGTTCATGTATTCACCAAGGTTGAACTGTAAAGCTACTCAAGTTTACACTGTGTCATGGCAGAGGCCTACTGCTGTGCTGGGAGACAAACTCCTCTGAACTGGAGGAAACCGTTGTATTGGTTGTCTGGGAGTTATTACTAAGTGTGTTTGCGAGTCCCAAGTGTTTGAGGTCCACAAAAAGACCCATTGCTCTGTATCACAGGCCTGAACTTAATGATGGGGGACAGTCCGTGTAATAAGGTTTATTAACTGCTTTCTGTGTAGTATTCATAATTTTACGCGGCAAACTTGCGGGAGTCTGGAAAACATGGAAGATGGACAATGTTTTGAGCATCTGTGTCAAATGTAAAAGGAATGGAATTTAATATTTCTGTGCTGTTCTCTTAAGTGTTAACTAAATTAAAAGTACTTGTTTTGAAAACATCGAATTTTGCAGGTGTGAGTTTACTTTGAAAGAGAAGGGGGAAAAATGACGGCTGCGCATCTGGCGCACTGGCTTGGGGATGAATATTGAGATTAACACACTACTTATTTCCCCTTCAGTCTTCCTTTCATTTTGTCTCGCTCTTTTAGACTCTGACCCAGCTCTTCTTCCTTCGTGTTTTTGTTTGTTGTGTTCAGTTGTTGACAGGCAACTCTATCGCCTTCTCGAGATGCCCACTGCTGGCGTTGCCGTTTTCTCACCTGTCACCAAGGTGCGCGTCTCATTAGCATGGCGTAGGTTCGGGGGGACGTGGCGAGGGTCATAGGTCATCCGTCAGGCAGATGAGACTGACTGGCCAGAGGCTTAGCAGCTGTACTCACACCCCTGAGGTCCCACGGGGACCAAGGAGCAGCGGGGCACACCGCGCCTTGGCGCATGGGACATTCCAGGCCTTTTCATCGCCATTCAATGTAGTACAACATGTAGGCTGGATTTGCTGGAGAGGTGTCTGCATCTGCAAAATATAGATGAGGAAAACTTAGGAAAATGTAAGTATAGTTCTACCTGTTTATCAGCTGCTGACTCATTTTGAAAAAAAGAGCTTAACCAGACAGTTTCAACATATGGCTGAAACATTTAGTGGCCACCTAGTTTGCTCGGAAAGTAGGCTATTAACAGGATAAATCGTGAAAAGGAAGTTGTGCACCCTTGGGCCCCCGAATTGTAGCCTACGGAAAGTTGTATCTTAACGTTTTACACCTGCCAACAATTATGCAGTTTGTCGAAGAACTACACGGGAATGATGTAGTAGTCGCTGCTCAGCATCCCTCAGTTCAGGTATGACTTACACTGCCGATTTGCCCATTCCCACTAGAGTGAAATAGACACACATCGAAATAAATCAGAATAAATCTAACAAGCATGTTCCCCTCAGGAACTCTTCCACGGCACCTTGTTGTGTTCAGACCTGCAGTCAAACACGAAACCAGCTTAGCCAGCTGACTTCAGAAGTGCCAGATAAGTATTTGTCAACACAACAGCTGGCACACAATACCCTCTCGTAGGTTTATGCCACAGCATATGCCAGTCAGTCGTAGTGCGTGCTAATTAAATTTAGCCGGGGTTGGCACTACAAGAGCAGATGGGCTTAAGTATTGTTATTCTCATTCCACCTCCTCCAAGGCCCTAGGGGGAAGTCGCTAAATAAAATCAAAGCAGATGGACCTCTCTGGGCTGGGGTTGTGTTTACGTTAGTGACCGTCTCACCCATAGCCCACCACGGTAGGCGCACCTCCCACTCAGGAATACCGGTCACCATCAAAAGCAAAATTTGAAAAGATAATTGCAACTCCACCAACCCCGCCCAGGAAGAGTTTGGCAACTCAACAGTGGAACGACCCTGTCGCGCGCGTCTAGTCTGTAGTCTTTACACTGATACCCAGACGATAGCTACCAATAATGTGAATGAATTCCTGTGATCTGTAGTTTCCTTTGGAGTCAAAACATTTATCTTCCACAGGAATGGAAAAAAGTTAAAGACAAGCAAGAAAAAAACAGCTTGTGCGTAAAGCTGTTGGTGTGCTCATAGAGTACTAGGCCCTACACCACTTCCAGAGTGATGCTAATATTTTTAAGCATCAGATATTATTTATAAACAAAACAAAAAAATGAAAAGGAGCCAATAATTTACCACCTCCTAGATTTTTTAACTACTACTTTAACTCCAGAATTAATGCTGCCCATACACAAATGTTGCCGTTTTCCACAAATACTTCCACCACCATCAAATTGTAAGTATTTGTTGTTTTGATTGTTTTTCCAGTATTGACTGTAAAAACACAGTGGGTCCTCAGCTCATACCAGTGGTGTAGTCTACGTAGAACGCGGGTATACGGAGTGTACCCACTTCTAAATTTCAGGGATTTCAGTATGCCCACTTAAAGTTGATTGATCCATTGTTTTGAATAGCACAAATATATACAGTATATCCACTTCAAAAAATGCTCAAATATACAGTATACCCACCATAAAAAAGTAGACTACACCACTGGCTCATACATACTACATATGGTGCACTTAGAAATAGGCCTACCTACCACCCTTTGATAGGCCACCTAGTAGGCCCATTTCCAAGTGCACCATATGAGGCGAGGACCCATTGTGTTTTTCCAACACAGCCCTTTGTCCATAATATTTGGGTGGAGGATTACACTGAGACAGAATAGAGAATTAATAGCTCCTGCAGCAACTGCCACCAGATGTTACTGCTCTTCCCTGCCAGGTGTGGCTGAGTCGTAAATCAGCATATGCCTGCCATATTTTAAAGTCATATCTCCGCAACGGGTGTGTCATGTTTTTTTTTTTATTATTGTTTTTTTTTTAATTACCTCTCAACATACGCTGAGAGAGAGAGAGATGGAGAGAAACAATGAGACACCCCCCAACACCCTCACCCTCTGTCATCCAGCCCTGCTCATATTCTGCCACCACTGCCTGCCTCCTCCAACAACCGGTGAGATACACACACGCAAAAAAAAGAAAAAGAAACAGAAATTGAAATTTCTCGCACTTCTGAAGTGCTAAAAGCAGTGTGAGAGGAAGACATGTGTTTTGGGGCTGGTGTGTCAGCTCTGCACACCTGTGCTTTCCCAACGTGCCCGCGGCGACTCGTCTCGTCTCGTCTGCCTGTATTGACGCTGCATTATTTACAGGTGCCTTATGGATGGCGACACAAGCTGCTTTTCAGATAACACATGTATAATATGCGTGTTGGCAAACGTGTGTGTGTGTGTGTGAGAGAGAGTTGTGTGTGTATGTGTGAGGGTGGATGTGTGGCTGAATATGCACATGTAGTATACATACATACGTACTTCTGCCAAATTTTGTTTGCATGTATGCACACACACACACACACACACACACACACACACGTGAGTGATTGCATATGCAGCCAGCTACATGCACGTGTGTATGTGTGTGTGTGTGTGTGTGTGTGTGTGTGTGTGTGTGTGTGTGTGTGTGTGTGTGTGTGTGTGTGTGTGTGTGTGTGTGTGTGTGTGTGTGTAGTGATGCCTGTATGTGTGTGTGTGTGTGTGTAGTGATGCCTGACCACCGTGTAAAAGGAAAAAAAAAGTTTTCCCTCTGGTAAATCATATTACGCATTAAGTGTCATTGTTCTATGGAGACTATGTACGCTTGGGCTTGGTGGGAAAATGACCCAACCATCATGGAATTTTAACCACCTGGATCTTGCTGGTTAACCCACTGCTACCCAGGTTCAGATGTAAACATGACTATGTATGCAAAACACACACACACACACATCAGAAAAGATTATAAAGTCGCACAACAATCAATGACACAACTGCAGCACGTGCTCTGTGTGTGTGTGTGTGTGTGTGTGTGTGTGTGTGTGTGTGTGTGTGTGTGTGTGTGTGTGTGTGTGTGTGTGTGTGTGTGTGTGTGTGTGTGTGTGTGTGTGTAGTGATGCCTGTATGTGTGTGTGTGTGTGTGTGTGTGTGTGTGTGTGTGTGTGTGTGTGTGTGTGTGTGTGTGTGGTACCAAACAACTTTCCTCAGCAGTTGAGTTCCTGCTCTGCTGTGCTATACTGTGCTCTACACGGTAATCATGTGCGTGTGTGCGTGCGGCTACAGGATGTGGTTCCTTGCCATCTGTCTGGTGTGTGTTGGAATGGTGCCCTATGCACTCCAGAGGCTCATTTCTCACCAGTGCCACACAGTGCCTTACTACTACTACACACACACACACACACACACACACACACACACACACACACACACACACTCCCTCAGACACACCAACACCTTTCACCCTCTCCTTCATAAATATGATTGACTTGTTAATCACTCCATGATTAACCAAACTTAACCTAATTGTATTTGCTGAAGGGAGGGATTTAATAATTGTGGCGAATGGCTTTCATTAATCTAAGAGACTGATGTGAACGTCATGGAAAAAAAGACTCCACATAGCGTGGTGTGGAGCGGTTTTTCTTTTTCTTTTTTTTCATTGCATGTAAAACAAAAATGTCCAATCAAAAAAGGGGGCATGTTATGATACATGTTATAAATATGTTATTCTTTTGAAATGAAAAGACATTTAGTCGTCGTTACGGCTCATATCCCAGCGTGGTACGATGGAACGGACAGAGTCCGAGGGGAAAACAATGCAATACTATCCCACATTGGCCTGGAAAAAAAAGACAAGAGATGCAATACAAGGCAGATGATCTGAAAAGATGCTTGTTTTATTCCTCTGCTCAGCAGAGAGGCAGGACTGAGGGCCCCCACATCCCGCATCCCACCCCAGACACCCCATCCAGCCAATGCATAGCTGAGCCGAGCGCGTAAACACTTCTTGCAACACAAACAAAGGCATCAAGCAGCCATTTCATCAGCCCCATTGTGCGATATGGCAGCCCGGCGCTGTGAATGTATTTATTAGTTTGCAATACATCCCGTTTCCCTGTTGTTCCCGGGGCAGCGGATAATGCCGGTTTTGTTCGACGAGCCCAATGTGTGCCGCGCTCTGGCTCGCCAGCTGTCAGAGCTGATACCGGTCTCCTCTGGCGTCGTTGCAGCCCTTCTGCTTGAATGGCTAATTACATCTGCCATTTTCAATCCACTGATTGCCAGGCATAATAGGGGACAAAGGGGCTGACAGCGTGTATAGCATTCAAGTATAACTGTAACAATTAATAATGGCATTAATTAACAACGCGTGTTCGGAGCCATTGATTATGACATTACCTGCCTAACAGATGACCTGCCCGGCGATTTCATTAGCGGGGGCTAGCGTGTATAGATTGTTATTAATAAACTGCTTGCTCTGGCTGGGGAGGAGATTATTAATTACACAAATTAGCGGGGCTTGCGGGCCGTAATCAAGTTAAACCTGTTTCGTTTGCAACAATTGATCTAATTTTTACTGACCAGTCCCTGTTAGGTTCCTGTCGGATGGCCCCGCGGAAGAAAAATGGGCTCATTAGCAAAAGTTTAATCCTAATCATAGTTCATGAATCGCCTGGCTTTAAGGTCATATCTGAATGTCAGAAGCCATTTGAAATTGATTGGTGTTAAATTGAATCAATGTAATGTTTGGGCGACACAACAATAACAGCTAATGGATGGGGCTGAGGTGACTCAAAACAAACATGTTTATCAGGGGGAGGAGAGATGGCGAGGTGAGCGAGGTGAGGTGAGGGGGGCGGGGGAGGTCTTGCACTTTTCTACTTTCATAATTCATCATGTCCATAATAAGAGAAATGTCAGGTCCCAGGGCAATTAGCAGCACAGAAGACCTGTTGGC
This sequence comes from Engraulis encrasicolus, assembly GCF_034702125.1. Lineage (NCBI taxonomy): Eukaryota > Metazoa > Chordata > Actinopteri > Clupeiformes > Engraulidae > Engraulis > Engraulis encrasicolus. Next base: position 31,722,710 of record NC_085878.1, read on the forward strand.
TTCCAGATCCAGGGGAGGGAGGGAGAGAGGGAGGTAGGGAGAGAGGAATCAGAGCTGAGCAGAGAGCCAGGTATGTGGTGGGCTGAGTTGAAAGCAGTGGGCTGAGCCTACCACTACTTCCAGGGGCACAGCTTGTCAGCAGGCCTGGCAGGCAACCGCTTTGGGGCCCCCAAACCTCTAGGTCAGTGGTTCTCAACCTTTACCAAAAAACCCCCCAAAAAAACGCCCCTTTGACCTCATCATAAGCCTGCCAACGCCCACAATAGTATTAAAACCCATAATATAAAACA
>NC_085878.1:31725499-31740499 GCF_034702125.1 Engraulis encrasicolus
TGTCTGTGTCTGTGTGTGTGTGTGTGTCTGTGTGTGTGTGTGTGTGTGTGTCTGTGTGTGTGTGTGTGTGTGTGTGTGTGTGCGTGCGTGTGCGTGCGTGCATGTGTGTGTGTGTGTGTTTGTGTGTATGTGTAAAGTGATTCTTTAACAAACTCTGGCCCCCCTGTAATATCAGCAACCGTGTAAGAAAAAAAATGAGGACGGGCAAATGAATCCCACTTTGAAACACAACAGGGCCGGCATTGTTTGAAAATGACTGCTATGAACAGTAGTTGTCAGATATGCTTGTGCTGCCAGGAGTGAGGATTGTCATTTATTATATGTTGCGCCTTCATCTGTCAGCCGGCTGTCGACCGCGCCTATTGATTCGCCGGCGCCGGGGGAGACAAAGGTCACTTTGATCAGCGCACCGCGACATGTACGCAGCGCAGGCTAGCTGACATTCCATTACCTGAGAAAAAAGGAGGCCTCAAAATAAAGAGGAATATGTTAAAGGACAACAGCGGCCGCTTCTTCAGATGCCACAATATGACTATAATTAACAAAAGAAATGGCTGACTGCTGTTGAAAGGGGGTTCTGGACGGCGGTTCTTGCTCCTGAGGGGGGCTATTGTTTGCCTGGAAGCAAGAGTGATGTTTCGCTGATATTACATGCTTGACCTCTCCACCCGTGCGCATCTCCTCTCTCTCCGTCGTACACTCCAACGGCCTCGTCACATTTTCCACCCGCTCCCTCCAATCAGTCGTTGGCACCCCCAACAGCTTCCCCCCACCCCCACCCACGACCACCACCACCCATCAACTTCACCCCCTCTCTCTACACACACACACACACACACACATACACTCATAGTAAGATTCTATGCTGAGTTTGAAGGCAGAACACTGGCTTACAATACCCCATGAACACCCTCACCGTCACCACCAGCTGCCTCCCTCCCTCCCCATAGATTCACACTTTCATTTCCCCTCATCTTTTTTTAGATGCCTCATATTCTCTCTCCCTGGCCTACGGTATATGCAGGTTATCAGCCAACTCCATAACACCAGCTCAGTCAGAGAGGTGCGGCGCCGTGGAGAGTGACGCTCTTAAATATTACGCATCACAAAAGCCAACAGCGCAGGAGCCACCATCCATCATAATCACATCAGATATGTTGAAATATGTCGCCCCCCTCCTCTCCTCCTCTCCTCCCCTCCCCCCTTGTTTATTCTGCCTCTCTTTGCCTTTTTTGTAGGGGCACCTTAATAAACAGTCCTATAGGCCTAGACAGCGGGAAGGGAAATGGCCACTGACAGGCTTTGGGCTTTTTATTTACCTGCCAGAATAAAAGGTGAGCGTCACGACGGACACGCGAGGGGAGGCGAGGCGAGGTGGCCGGGGGTTTATTAGGGGAGAGAGAGAGGCACTCAAGAGGCAGAGAACCCTCCTGCCTGCCTTCCATCACGCCTGTCAGGGACGCGCGCCGATCACTTTATCATCGTTTGTCTGACTGTATGTGCCTTGCTAAGGCTCCTCCCTCCGGGCTTTTTACTGGGAATGAAGGGGGAGCGGGGGGAGTGGGTATGGGGGGGGGGTCGAGTGAAGAGGAGCAGCCAGGGGGAGGAGGGATGGGGGGAGGTGGGGAAGGGCAATTGAAGGGAGATGGCTTTCGGCTTCTCTCCCTCTCACTACTGTCTCTCCGGTTCGATGATGAGTGTTTTGAGTGTCACTGACCTAATCGTTGAACCGAGCCCTTGTCTTGTCAAGTGGGTTTATGCAGAGTTGAGATGTGTATGATGAAAACAGTCAGCTGCGCGCCACACAGATGCTGTGCTCTGCTGTGCAGTCCATCTGGAGGATCTCTGCTGCCTACCACATATAACTACACAGTGTGCGCAAGCTAGTTTATTTTACTTTATTATATTTAAGCTCGACAGACGTCTAACATCATTGGAATATTACTAAGAAAGTATAGAAATGGTTTTGTTGTTTGTACTTATGAAATTACGGGAAAAATGACACAATCATGGAACATGGAGCTTCTGGATTAAAAGCAGGCCTCAATAGAAGGCCTTCTTATGAGCTACATAATTGTCTTAGTATTTTTTAAAATAGCTAAGCGGAGCACAAACTACAGTTTACATAAACTCTTCTTTGAGAGAAGCCACATTGGCGAGTACAAACTAGTCCTGGAAAGCCGAAAATAGGCCCGTTTTGCGGAATAGCACTAAATGAATATGCCACAGTCATGAAACAACAATATGCCACAATGAGTCACTTCCAGTAATCCCGTCCACACCAGGCCCTTGCCAGTAAAACAGGTTAATCACAACACGCACTTATGATCACGTAGGAAAAATATTGTCGCCCGTGCCTTACATAGTACATAAGCTTCATACCCCACCAAACATGTGGCAGCCTGGAACAGAGACTGGATGCAGCATGAGACACGTAGATATATATATATATATATATTTTTTTTTAACATATAATGGCCGTTTGATGACTTCACTTTAAAACAATCGGAATGCAGCCAGCCACACAATAATAGCAGACAACACCCTCTCTAATGTTATTAGTCTCATGAATGTGACCTCCATTTATTTATTATCTAAAATGTGAATTATAATGCAAGACTTTAAACAATGAAAGCAAGAGAGAGAGAGAGAGAATGAGAGAGAAACGTAATCATTCAGACAAAGAAAGTGTGCTGCTTGAGGGGGAAATTCACGACACAAAATTGATTAATATTTGCTTTCAAAATGACACGCCATGATGCATGGGGGCTCTCCTGATGCAAATGAACACTTTAAAGAGATGAATAGCCTCAACTGAAGATTGTAAAGTTCAAGCACGGGATTTGCATATTTATATTACAAGTTACTGATAATAAGTGCTGCAGCTAAGAGTAAATGCAATCCGTTTGTCAATGTAAGCCTCTCGACATTACAAAACTAGACCTTATTAACTTTGGGGAACAGGCATGTTCAATTATTCATTGACACAATGCCGGCTATGTCAGTGCATTGTACTGGCGGAACATAATAGAAGGACAGCATCTGGAAATCAGACATACACTACAGTACAAAATGTTTTAAGATTTTCTCATAAATAGCATATGATGATGACAGTGATGATCATAATCTTCAAGAAATTGGAAAACAACCGGCTTCTTGTGAGCTAATTTAAGTGTTCTACACATTTAAGCCCTGGAGATACATTTTCAACTTTCATTCTTTCATGGCAGAACGGTAATTAAATGAATTGTGCGAATCATCGGCTATTTTACAAGACAAATCTCTCTACTGGCAACATAATGAGTATTACAACATACTGACTATTCCTTCTTGCATTGTGTATTTTCATAGTAACACTGTACACCTATTAGTAATAACATTATTAAAAATAAGCGTTGCCCTTTTAATTCTCCATGGACATTTCTTGATTGTGGTCATACAATATCCATGACATAGTTTTGAAAACATGAAATTATTTTTTTCATATCATGCATCTTAAGTCCTCTGGAACATTGCCATTGGAACTCAATGGTGGTAAACTCCCAGAATGCAATTTGAGAGCTTGTGTGAATGTTAACCCTTGCACACCTATAGTGATGTACAGTGTGTTCATCCACACATGCTCTGTATTTATGCCATTACTGAACATAAGATGTAAAAGATTTCTGAAAGAAATAAACTGGTCAATTTCCCCCTTACTTACCAGTTAATTGGCAGTTTATGGATTTGGTGTGCATGTGTGTTTGTGTGTGTGCGTGCAGGCGTGCGTGCATGTGTGACGGGCGCCTGTGAGAGACAGAGAAAGAGATTGAGTGTGTATTTGTGTGTGTGTGTGTGTGCGTGCGTGCGTGAGTGTCTGGGTGCGTGCGTGCATGTGTGCATGCATGTGTGTAAACTGACCCACAGTCCCAAATATTTTCCACTTTTCAATCACATGGTCTGTTCCCAGTGAGGCCCGTAAAGCGAGTTATTATACTTGAGCAATTATACAGTCCCCCCCACCAGAAGTCCAGGTGCACTTGCTAGGAACACTTGGTAGCAGCGAACAATGACTATGAATGGAGCAGAGGTGTTCCAGCTTTGCTTTGAGAGAGAGAGAGAGAGAGAGAGAGAGAGAGAGAGAGAGAGAGAGAGAGAGAGAGAGAGAGAGAGAAGGGGAATGAAAGAGAAAGGAAGTAAGAGAGGAGAGAGGGTGGGGGCAGAGGGAAAAAAGAAAAAGAGAAAAAGGGAGCATTTATGTAAATCCTCGACAGCTGCACACATGTTTTGGAAGAGTATACATGTATAGAGAGAGTTATACATATTTTAATTTAATCAATATTGTTACATATTACACAAGCAAACTGATTATGGTACTAATAAACTAAGAAAGTAGCTAGATGCTTTCAAACACACACACACACACACAGAGAGAGAGAGAGAGAGAGAGAGAGAGAGAGAGAGAGAGAGAGAGAGAGAGAGAGAGAGAGAGAGAGAGCGAGCGAGCCTGAATTGAATATGAAAAACAAACCCAGTAAGCCCAAGAGATGCTCTACACTACAGTCCGCATAGTGTAGTGATTTCTTAAGGAACTATAACTCAATCAGTGTAACCAAAAGAGACAGGGACCAATTTGCTGGATTTATGCTTTTGCTCTGAAATATGAATGAAGCTCAGACATATCTGTGCAGCCAGTGATGATAACACTAAATCTAATCAGAGCGGGGAAAATGGATTTTTAAAGGGCCCTGTCATTATAATTTAGGGCTCATAGGAAGCTATTTCAACAAGGCAGTTAACTTAATTCCCCAAAAGACAAGATGGCCCTGTGTGGCCCAGAAGAAATTCAGCATCCTTAATATAAAGAGATCCTTTTTTTAAAATAACGAAAGCAGCCTCTGCAGCAAGCATGGCATTTTAACCTCGGCAGATGACAGGGGTTGACTTATGCATGCGGAGGAGGAGGAGGAGGAGGAGGAGGGGAGCATAATCAACAATGCATAAATGACATTATGGGCTCTCCCGAGGAGAAACCTAATTATCTGTGGGAAAGCACACAGGCCACATAATGATAAAACATAGAGAGATGGATTGAGACCTTTTGGTACGGTATGCAGGCCAGTGATGAGCAGGGCTGGACTGGTCATCTGGCATACAGGTCAATTTCTGGTGGGTGGGCCAATGGCCCTTACGAAAATTGACCATGTGTAATTTAATGAATAATTATAAAACATGGTAAAACCATTGTTAGTTTTTAGGGTAAAACCATGGTTAATTTCGTAGTTAAACCATAGTCATGGTTTACCGTGGTCGATTTTCGTAAGGGGGGGTCTTCAGGGGCATAAGCTGCTGGGTCTCTTGTGCTTTCTTGTAGACTGGTGCACTATTTAGAGAGGGCTGTGTAAAATGCCCGGGCCTTTTTTTAGTTCAACCCAGTCCTGGCGGGGAAGGTGGGGAGCACAGTCGGCCTTGTGTTGTTGGGACCATCGAACAGCTCCATCCATGGAAAGGGAAAAAAAAGACTAGACAAAGTCACTTTTCAGACTAGACATATAACCTGAGTCTACACATAAACAGATGACCCGATAAACAAATGAATCTGCCCTGACGTACGTCACGGTATCGCTGTTAAAACCCATGCGCTCATCCTAGCTAATACTAGCAAAATCGTTAAAGGAGCAGGTCACCTTTTTTGGAAACATGCTCCTTTTACAGCTCCTCTCGATTTAAATAATTGAGTCTTACCTTTCTCTTTTCCTTCCAGCAGTTCTCCGAGTCTGGTGTTGATAATACTTCTTAGCATGTATATCATTAAACCATATGGGACCAAAAACTAACCGGCTCTACTCGGTTCAATGATGCATGCTAAGAACAGAATCATAGAATAGCTTTAAGAACACGGGAAAGGTAAAACTCTTTAAAATAATAAAACCGAGTGGAAAGTGTAAAATAAGTATATGTCCAAAAATGGTTAACTGATCCTTTAAAAAAGATAAAAGCATTTTCATATTTCTAAAAATACACATGTTGTACATTGCTTACAAACATAGACAAAGTTGTTAGCTCAGTAGTACAGGGTTTGTATGACGGTGACATAATAGTAAAGCCTCTGCATTAAAAGGAAGATCGAATGGAACAGCATGGAGGCTGCATCAAGAGTTAAAAACAATATGGTGGCTGGCTTCAGAGCCTGTTCAATTATAAAGTCGAGCTATACCAGCTGCCAATACTTTTTAGCACCTCGTGTGACAAAGTGATATGGATTAGTGCTGATGGTAGGCCTTTAAATATTCAAAGATGCACCACACACGCACGCACGCACGCACGCACGCATGCACGCACGCACGCACGCACACACACACACACACACACACACTCTCTCTCTCTCTCTCTCTCTCTCTCTCTCTCTCTCTCTCTCTCTCTCACACACACACACACACAGGCATACGCACACACACACTTTCAACTGCAATGGCAGATCTTCCAGCTCCGAGGTGTCAATTCAGATGTGTTGCTCCACAGGGGGTAAACACACTGACATGTGTGGAGCCGATATAGCTACACTTCTTCAGCTCCTATACCAGCCAGAAGGGGAAAGATAACACCAGTGAGAGAAATAACATATTGGCTTTAAAATCAGTCCCTGTAACAACCCATTTGGTTTGATATACAGTACATACGTACTACATACATCTGAATGAGTTTCATAAAGCACCACAGTCATACACGTATTAGTTCACATATCCGCACACACACACTCTCTCTCTCTCTCTCTCTCTCTCTCTCTCTCTCTCTCTCTCTCTCTCTCTCTCTCTCTGTCTTTATCTTGTTATTCCTGCACTGGGGAGCAGTAAGCAAGGTTCTATGAGGCGTAGAGTGGCGAGTGGAGAATGGCTCAACATGGGCCACCAGGCCAGAGCAGGGCAGACAAGGACCGGTCACTGCAAGGGCCTACCAGGCCCAGGGCCCATGGGCCCAGCTGTGAAGCAGAGAAGCAGCTCTGTAGGCCTACTGTATTTCCATTCTCTTAGGGCGGAATTCTCCCTTCTCCACTTAAGTCGGTTTTGCGCGCGCACCTTTTACGCGCTTTCATCTTCCGCGTATTCTCCCCTCTGGAACGTTGCCACACCCCTCGCGCTCTGAAACTCTGAAAAACAGTGCGTAGCCCAACATGGGCGTGATATATGCTAAATGGGGAATGAGTCTCCGCCAAGTTCATCAGTTGTGGCTAAAAAGAAACCATGGAGCATGGATTTTCAGATCAACCATGTGAAAACCTCAGCAGTCCATTGAGATCCAAAAACTGAACTTTAAAGGGACACTGTGTGAGATTTTTAGTTGTTTATTTCCAGAATTCATGCTGCCCATTCATGAATGTTTACTTTTTCATGAATACTTACCACCACCATCAAATTCTAAGTATTCATTATGACTGGAAAAATTACACTTTTCATACATGAAAAGGGGGATCTTCTCCATAGTCCGCGATTTTGAATTTCCCAAAATAGACATTTTTAGCTGCAAAAATGACTCTACTTGGACCATACTAGAAAATATTTGTTTATTACTTATGTAAAGATCGAATTTGGCAATGGGCAGCCCAGTTTCAATGAGCAGCATAGTTGTAGTACCTTTTTTGACCATTTCCTGCACAGTGTCCCTTTAAAGTGTTTATGAAACGAAAACAAAGTAAAGGAATTTGACCATTTCCAGGACAGATTCTGAAAGTTCTAAGCCTTGTGAATAAAATGGGATATTGTCTGGGTGCTATTTTGTCCTAAAAGTCATGTTAAAACGTTCCCAAAAAGTGTTATGTTTACTTTTTTTGGTGACATGCAAATTTTATGCAAATGATATGCGTGACATAGAAGGGGTGAGTTCACCTCATTCCACCTTGTTCAGATCAATGGCGGCTAGTACCAAAACAAAGCGCAGTGTCAAGCAGTGTGTTGCTGGAGGGCCGAACGGTGCCAGCTGCAAAAATGGCTACTTGACAGAAGGAATATCTTTGCACAAGTTCCCTTCTGTGAAGAATGATGGAACTGTGGCCGACAAGGAGAAGGCTAAAACAAGCTAGGGCTCTGTGGATCCAATGTGTGGTTTTGAAGCAAGCTTCACCACAAATGTGGAGATCGTGGGCATGGTTGGACTGAAGGGAATGCTATTGCCTCAAGCAGTTCCAACAATTGACATCGCTGGCGTGCAGACTGAAACTGCCCCTGTAACTGCTCGGGCACGAAGACAGGTGAGTGCACTGCTTTGCTTTAGGCTACTCGTTTTACCTTGTCCATCTGCTTTGTATGTTGTTTTCAGGAAAGGGTAATGCACATTACATGCCAAACCAATGCGAATGCTCTCGGAATATGCACTTTTTGTTGATTGCCATTCAACTGGTCAATAAATTGGTTTTGGGAGGATATCCGCATCAGCGTGGTGCTCTCGGTCGAGGACAGCCAACTCACAGACTGGGCTACTGCTTAGCGAATAAACGGAGATGCACATAGTGTAGGCCTACTTTGAAGCGTTGATTGTTTGTTTTTAGTATTGTGGTGCACGTGTGGCTGACGTCTGGACACACCTCGTCCTCAGAGTCAGGCTGAGGGACACGCGACGCCTGTGACTTTGAGCACAAAAAATAATAATAATGATAAACGTTAAAAATATGCTGAGGACTCAGGCTATCTAGGGTATTTTTCCAACAGCCTAATACCTCCGTTTTTTCTCTAGTTGATGATATTTTTGCATGTAGCCTACATGCATTTCAATCACACTATATCGCGCAATTGAATCAAAATGCCCCCCATTTGTCAACAAACACACACGCCATGTCATCTTTGGGTCATGGCAAAGCGCCCTTAGCCTGACAGTTCGTTTTTCGTTTATGGTTACGGTTGCTATGTCAACAATCGTCACTTCGCCTGTCAGACATGTCACTTTCTGCAGATGTATCAGTGCCTCTGAAATAGATTTGTGCTGCTGTTTTTTTTTCTCATGAGGTTGGATGTGTGGTTTTTCGACACGCTGATGTTTGTATCAGAATTTTGGTTCCATTATAAGATGTGGGTCCATCAAATGTGTGTTGTTTTCTCAGATCGCCATACTAGCAAACCAGGGACTCTCCTCTTTGATGTCACAGCCCAGCTCATTAGTCACACCAAATTTCACAGAATTCACACTTTGAGTTACCATTTTCACAAGTTCCTCCGGGATGATTGGGTTCAAAGTCTCATCGATGCTATCAGAAAGAACAAGTCTTTAATGGGAATGACCGTTTGTTTTCGTTTCATAAACACTTTAAGTTTGAATTTAAAACCACGTGCCAAAAGTTGTCGTGCAAAAGCATTTCAAAATCTACCTCCGCTCCTTTTAACAAACACAAGGCGAGTAGCGGAGGTGAGATAATTAGATGGAAACGTGATGTGTCCCATTCGCAGGAACTGCAGCTCAGCGTTTTGGAGTGCTGCAACAGGATGATTGAAATAATAAACATCATGAAATGTTTTGTTAAATGGCGTTTGATGTGTTGCCTACACAATACCGGACATTAACACTTACTTAAAATGCTGGTCATTGCCTCTTAATTCCCACAGTAACAAACATTGAATATGCTGACTTTTAGAAGCACTTCTCCACGTAACACACAGCAGTAACGTGACATTAATATTATGTGAAAGGGCAGAAAAGGAGCCGTCCATTGATACCCATTCTACGACGCGATGTCAACGCAAATATTGATTGCAAACGTGTGTGCAAAACCTGAGACTTTATATTCAGTCTTGCACTTTAAATGTCTGTATGAGCACTGTCTATGTCCATACTGTCTTAAGTCCATGTATAAGTACTGTCTATGTCTATACTGTCTATGTCCTTACCTAGATTAGTCTATGTCTGTACGGGAAAGCAAGAAATGTAATTTCAAATTCTTTGTATGACCAGTGCATGTAAAGAAATTGACAATAAAACCTACTTGACTTGACTTGACTTCTGTCGCAGGCATGGAGATTGGGCACGAGCATGCAATGCCAAGCCAGGACTTAAACACGCAGCTGATGGGGTGTAATAGAGACCAGAAGCGAGACGCCAAAGATATGCTCTGACATGTAAAAAGGTAGCGTTTAGCTGTAATAAGCTACAGTAAATAGGCCTATGTTTGTGTCTAACATGCAATAGGTTGATGGTGACTTTGTATGTCGGGGACCAGTCCAGGAAGTTTCATAGCCTACATGCATATGCATGAGTTCCAATAAATCACAAAAGTGGAGAAGTTGCAACATAATAAAATGGTGAAGATTGTTTTTCCACAAATATACCGTGTAAAATGTTCAAAATGCGAGGCAAGCGAGCATCAAATTCAATATTACATTTTGCCTCATAGTGTCGCTTGACCTTACTACAGCCCTTTGATGTGCGTAAAGGCAAACGCGCCTAAGTGGACGGGAGAATGCGTTTAGAATTAAGTCACAGACTTATGTAAGTGCGGAGGCGCTGTTGTGTGCTTTTTTTGACTTACGTGGAGGGGAGAATACTAACCTGACTCTCGCGCAGTAACGAAGATGCACGAAGCACTCGGGGTCTCGCGAGAGCCAGGCTAGGAGAATACAGCCCATATTGCGTTTAAATCGCAATTTTAACAACTGTATTTTAAAATGCTCTCATGGGCCTAACCCCAAACCCCCAACAACATAGGGTGTCAAACATCTGTCCCAAAATGCAGCATCTGTTTGTAAACTAGCAAATCCCCTTGAAGGGGCAGGGGGTGGGGGGGCTTTCTTGTTGTCTGGCCCAGGGACCCATGGAATCATAACCCGTCCCTGTGTCCCACTCCACAGTGCAGCACAGGGAAGCGCAGGGCTGCCATGTCGTGCGAGGTGTAATCTGATAATATCAATCATAATTGTGTTAGCCGCAATCCATCTGACTGGCGGGGCCGAGGTCAGGGGAGGAAGCAAAGCCCCCACTTGCCATCAATTACCAGCCTTAAGAGAGTACTGCTACTGGAGGAGGAAGCTCTCTCTCACTCTCTTGTGCAGTCTCTCTCTCCCTCTCTCTCTCTCTCTCTCTCTCTCTCTCTCTCTCTCTCTCTCTCTCTCTCTCTCTCTCTCTCTCTCTCTCTCTCTCTCTCGTTCTCTCTCTCTTTCTCTTTCACTGGCTCGCTCTCTCTCTCTCTCACTGCCTCTCTCTCTCTCTCTCTCTCTCTCTCTCTCTCACCGGCTCTCTCATTCTCTCTCTCCTTCTCTCTCTCTCTCTCTTTCACTGGCTCTCTCATTCTCTTTCTCTCACTCTGTTACATTCTCTCCTTCTCTCTCTCTCTGTCTCACTCCCTCTCTTATACCTATGTATGTACTCTCCTATACACGCCCTCCTTTACACTCTCTCTCTCTCTCTCCCTCTATCCTCTACCTTAGTTTCTCTCTTTCCTTTTCCCTCTCTCACTTACCCCCCCCCAACTCTCTCTTTCCCTCTCTCTTACCTCCTCTCTCTGTCCTCTCTCTCTCTCTCTCTCTCTCTCCCCTCACCTCCTCCTCCCTCCTTCTGCCTTTCTGCACTCCCCCCCTCCCTCCCTCCCTCCATATAAATAATACGGTGCGCCCCCTGCTCTGCTCTGCTCTGCTCTCCCGGTCGATGCGGTACAGTTCCACTGTCACAGCATTAATGGCAGCTGGCTTTCTTGGCGGCCCCCGATCAATAGCCAGTCTCCTCAGGGTCCGCTCGCAGCCCCCAGCCCCCAGCCCAGCACGCGCCCTCTGACGGTGTGTGTGGCTGTGTGTGTGTGTCTGTGGTTGTGTGTGTGTGTGTATGACACCTCTGTTGTGATTGGGGATATCGCAGGCCCTTTCACTTATGTACTCTGACTTCAAATCCACTCCCACACGCGCACACGCACACGCACACACACACACACACGCACACACACACACGCGCGCACACACACACACACACACACACACACACACACACACACACACACACACACACACACACACACACACACACACACACCCTGCCACCAGCCAGCCAGGCTGTCAGCCACACACACACACACACACACACATTCAGACACACACACACACACCCTCTCTCGCTGGTTTTGTTTCTGCCCTCAACCCAAACACACCTCCTTTGCTCTCTTCTCCTCTCCTCTCCACCCACGAGTCTAACCCCTTTTTCCTGGGTTAAGTTGTGGCGAGTGGGGCCGGGGTGAGTGTGTGGCGGGGCCCGGAGGAGGGGGGACTGGGGGCCCACTGAACACCTGTTGCCTTGGATACACACATCAGCTGCTTCTGTTTTGGCAGCCCAGGCCACTCACATTTCCTGCATCTCTGCTGTCCAGGCATGCACACACACACACACACACACACTGACACAGAAACACACACTGACACAGAAACACACGCGCGCACGCATGCATGCACGCACGCACACACACACTGACACAGAAACACACAGGCATGACCACACATGCACGCACACACAAGCACGCAGGCACGCACACACACTATAACTTACACATACACACACACACAAACTCTGACTTACACACACATGTGCGCACGTGCACACGCACACACACATGCACACACACACGCACACACACACACACAGGCCATTCACAGGCTCTCTCCCTGTGGTCCATTTCTGCAGTAAAGCAAAGTCATGTAATGGACTGAGGGGTAAAGGTTTCCAAATCCAGAACGGCTCTGACCCAGAAAACCACCTGAAAAACACAGAGCACCTTTGATAACAAAAAAGGGAGAATGCACTTCAGACTCACAGCCATACCATTTAACCTCTTTCAGGCACAAACAGCTCGAGGGCTTGTGAAAAGGCTTTGTGGATTATTAAACACTGATGAATTGATTAATTAAAACTATGAATTGATGAAGTAAAACTATGAATTCGTACAGCTCCCGTAAAATCAAACGTTTTTAATGGCATGTAAACATTCTACTTCATGATTCACCCCCTCTTTCTTGAACACCCTGCATTCGTTCAAAATAAGTTCATGAAGGCGGTTATGAAAGAGTGCAAAACATTGTTCACGTTTCTCTTTAAGAGATCTTTAAGCCCTTACGTTCTGGGGCACCTAAATAACACTTGCACCGAAAAAAAAATGTACAATTTAAGACGGCTCCCTAGACAAATAATTAGGCCGGATTAATATCCCCGTGTGTGTCAATGTGGCCTTTTTAATTCCCAGACAGAGGCGGCCTGTGTCTCATTGAGAGGCGCTGGGAGCCGTGGCGGTGGCGGTGGCGGTGGTGGTGGCCCCGTCAGAATTTCAATAGAGGTGGCAATGACAGACAACACAGCAGGATGGGGAAGAGGACTAGCGCTGTATCCACATCACACACACACACACACACACACACACACACACACACACACACACACACACACACACACACACACACACACACACACTGACAAGTCTGAGCTACAGACAAACAGATAGATAGACAGACAGGCAGACAGACAGATAGACAGACAGGCAGACAGACATAGACAACACACATGCACATGGACACACAAAGATGCACATGCATCACACATGCGTACAAACATGTATGCCCACACTGACACATCATGCACACGAACACATGCACATACACATGCACATACACATACATTCTGCACACATGCATATACAAACACATGTATGGATGGACACTAATGCAGGAAGACACACACACACACACACACACACACACACACACACACACACACTGACATATGCATGCACAGACACACACACACACACACACACACACACACACACACACACACACACACACACACACACACACACACACACACACACACACACACACTGACACATGCATGCACAGACACACAAACATGCACAGGCACACATGAGCTGACAGAACCAAAGCCAGGTTGACAGGCATGTGACAGGCGTGATGGACGTGGAAGACCGAGGAACAGAGCGTACCACAATAGTATGGATTTTTTTTTAATTGCCGTGACTTGCAGCATTTTGTTATTTTTGTTATTCTGAATAAACATCAAGATCTTTAGTTTCTTTAAAAACAATCACAGGAGTGTTTCTCCCATATGGTCATGGGAGTGATGCATAGACGGATATTTAGATATAACCCCCGCTTTACTGACTGAAGAGAAGACCACACAATAACTTTGATGTGGATTTAGATTTCCTTGAGCCAATTTTGTGGTGGATTTCCCGTTTGTGACTGATGGCGTATGGAAAAATATGGAGCGGATCAGAGCGGATGGAGCGCAATCACCACTGATATGGCCCATTGGACAATAAAGGGCAGCTGTTTTTTACCCTGCTGGGGTTCCTTATGATGTGTGCCAATTATAATGCCTTGACGTATTACCTAAAATCCTGGAAAAAAACAGGCAAAGAGATCAAAATATAAAGAAAGAATTGGGGAAGGATTTCTTTTTCTGTTTGCATTGGTGCTTGTCTTAATCTAATGACAAAATCAAAGCCTATTTGTTAAGAATTTCCTTAAGTAAACAGCAGCAGCGGGTCTTTTTTTGTGAACGGGAACGAGGCTAGCCAGCACTGTGAAATTAAACAGTTACGACTGTCTGTGTGTGTCTGTGAAGGCTCAAAGCGACTGTCTAATTGGGAGGAAATCTACTTAGAGCATTCAAAAGAAAACACCATTTCTTGAGTTACCTTTTTTCCTCTTCTTCTTTCTGTCTTTCTTTTTTTTTTTTTTTAAACTGTCTAGCCATGATGTATTTGTTCAGTTAGCTCTGTGGTTTTCAGACGAGAGCCAACAGAAACTGCTTCAGAAGCAGACACACAGGCCAGACAGGTCTGCTTTCAGGATGACCTCCTCAACCACCAGAAATGACATTAACAAAATCATTAGCTAAAACTGACATTAGCTCAAGTGAGTCCCCACGCAAATACCTCTAATTCAATTTATAAGCTAAAAAAAGAATAAAGACAGTAAGGGGGAAAAAAGCATCAGTTGTCACTATTACAAGTGTGCAATATGAACACTGGATAGTGCTCAGAGAAAT
>NC_085878.1:31750499-31752999 GCF_034702125.1 Engraulis encrasicolus
GATTGGTAATCTGGCATACAGTGCATTTCTGAGCCAATGTTGCACTGTCCAATAGAGGCCCACTGGCCCACAAGTATTAGGGGAGCGCTAGAAAAATGCCCTGGTCATATTCAGGTCCCAGTCCAGCCCTGCTCCCACAAGTACAGTCTCACCTCGCCGTGCCTCCCGCCTCGCCTTGCCTTGCATTACCGTACCTTACCGTACTGTACTGTACCGTCAGCACCTCGCCTCCCCTCTCCTCTCCTCTCTTCGTCTTAACTTGCCTCTCCTCTCCTCTCCTCTCCTCTCCTCTCCTCTCCTCTCCTCTCCTCTCCTCTCCTCTCCTCTCCTCTCCTCTCCTTGCTTCTCCTCTCCTCGCCTCTCTTTGCCTCTCCTTGCTTCTCCTCTCCTCTCCTCTCTTCTCCTCTCCTCTCCTCTCTTCTCTTCTCCTCTCATTGCTTTTTCCTCTCCTCTTCTCTCCTTGCTTCTCCTCTCCTCTCCTCTCCTCTCCTTCTCCTCCTCTCCTCTCCTCTCCTCCCTTCTCCTTGCTTCTCCTCTTCTATTCTCTCCTCGCTTCTCCTCTCCTCTCCTCTCCTCTCCTCTCCTCTCCTCTCCTCTCCTCTCCTCTCCTCTCCTCTCCTCTCCTCTCCTCTCCTCTCCTCACCTCGCCTCCTGCCTTCTGCTTCTGGGTTCCCCGTTTGCCTGCTAGCCAGACCTCGGCCAGACACAACACCACTGCGAGCACGCAGGCTTCTTGGCACCACCGAGCCCTGTTTGGAAGAGGCCCCAAACTTCCTCTCACACCTCACACACACATGCGCACAGACTCAAACACACACTCACTCACACACACACACACACACACACACACACACACACACACACACACACACACACACACACACACACACACACACACACACACACACACACACACACACACACACACACACACACACACACACACACACACACACACACACACACACACACGGTCAGGATCACACACTCAGAGCATGCAATACATATGTTGACTTCTAGTTCTTCAAAGACACACACACACACACACACACACACACACACACACACACACACACACACACACACACACACACACACACACACACACACACACACACACACACACACACACACACACACACACACACACACACACACACACACACACACACAGAATCTCCCACACACAATCTTAAACAAAGTTGTAGTTCTTTTGCACGCAGTGTAAGACACATATCCACATGGTCACACAAACACATTCTGCCTTTACCTCTTACTCTTATTCACGATCGTTCTTTTCCCCAAAGAGGAATATACAATGGTATAAAAGGGTATAATGCACTACATTATACACGCCTGAATCCTACGTATTGAACACTCGCAGTGCATGCTGGGTAACTAAGTAGCCAGTAACGAGCCTGTTCATTGACCTGTCCCCCTCTCGTAACGTCGGCTAGCCACGCCAGCGAGGACGGGTGGACGGACAAAGACACTACGTAAACTCCGGACAGGGCCGTGAAGGGGAAGGAATGGCCTGTCTTGTCAGGCTGATCTCACTTTATCACCATTGATTTTCCTTGATGTGTTTTTGTTACAGCTAATGCTATCATGGCGAAGCCGTCGCCACATTTGTGCTCCTTATAAACTTTTTTTTTTTTACACCAGACAGACGTTGCATTTGCCTTTGTGTGTTTTAAGTGTTTTGAAAGGCAACGGCTATCCTTGAGACGCTTGTTAAAGGCTCGTGTCAGACCCCTGTGCAAAAATCGTACATTTCCCATTCAATGGTTCCAACTTCTGGACAGCTCGTGGACAACAGACATCCTCTACAAAAATACGCTTGCACTGTTTTGCTCTTCATGCCCAACTTCAGAACACCACAATCATTTTTTTGTGTTTTGAAAAGGCAACAGACATTTACAAAGCAATGAGCCTTGTGAATGTTTGTGAGAGGATCGTGACGATCTTACAAGTCCCCATTCAGCTGTTCCAACTTGCAGACAACCGTGTTTCACAAGGAATACGCTTCTCTCGTTCATGTTCAAAGCATTCTGCTGTTCATAGCAGTATTGTGAGGTATTTTTGTTGTTGTAGTCTCTTCGTGCAGATGGGGTCACCGGCGGGCCTATTCACTGTTCGCTAAAAATACTCAACTACATCATAACAACATTGCTATGACATTACGAAGAGCCTTAAGTAACAAATAAGACATAGCCATTACAATTTTGGTGACAGTAAGGTTATAACACGGCCTCTGCGCAAAGGGGTTAAATATTTAAGATTAAGACATAGCCAATACAATATTTGGTGACAGTATGTTTACAACATAGGCTCTGCGTAAAGGGGTTAAATATTTGGTAAGTTTTAAATATTAAATATGCTGGGCTAATATGCAGCACACATCTGAGTGGACATCAGCATAACGAGTGGCTCAAATTGGCGCATGGGCTGGTGGTGGTGTTGGTGGTGGTTGCGGTGGTGGTCGTGGGAGGGAGTGCCA
>NC_085878.1:31757999-31760499 GCF_034702125.1 Engraulis encrasicolus
AGAGTATAATGATGCTCTATAGATAGCCTGTGTGCAGAGCTGGGCTGGGGCAAAACAAAAAAATCAGACCAGGCATTTCCAGCCAAGACCAGGCCGCCAGGCATTGAGAGAGACAATGAAGCCTGTGGCAGCATTTTAAGTCATCTATTACGGGCTATTTTTTGACCACAACAGCCAAAATGCATATTCAAACCGGACTCGGAGAGGTCAGCTATCGCGGCATGAGGACTGATACCACTACATTTAGGGGAGGACCAGGCCAAAATCATCAACAGTGCACTAGGTAAACGCCCTGTATGCCATATGGCCAATCCAGCCATGCCTGTGTGAAACTCATAGAGCACATTTTGCAGAGTTATTTCAATGCAGCATAATACCAGTGCAATGAGAGTTCAATTTGATTCTGCACACATTTGATGTGATTATAATGATGCTCCATAGATAGCCTGTGTGCAGCTCACACAGCGAATTTTACTGTTATTTCAATACTTGCAGAGAAAGACCACCGCTATGCTAAATTCAACTTTGTGCTTTTTTGATGGGATTATAATGATGTACCATAGACAGCTGTGTGCAACTAACACAGCAGATTTGTTATGTAGTTGATTTCATCTTTTCTGAGGAAGAACAGTGTTCAGTTCAATTCTCCACATCAG
Source organism: Engraulis encrasicolus (assembly GCF_034702125.1). Taxonomy (NCBI): domain Eukaryota; kingdom Metazoa; phylum Chordata; class Actinopteri; order Clupeiformes; family Engraulidae; genus Engraulis; species Engraulis encrasicolus. The sequence goes on from NC_085878.1 coordinate 31,758,656, forward strand.
TGTTTCCCAGCCAGGGGTACGTGTACCACTAGGGCAGGGGTGCGAAATCTTTTTAGTTCGAGGGGCCTTTTCAATTTTTATAAAGTCCTCCAAGGGCCATATTTGAAGCCTACAGTATATTGAAGGCACCCAACTTTACAACAGACCCCTCCTATGTCCCCTGAAATATAACTTAATTGTATTGCAAATGTAATTTCTAAAATTTCTTTACAAAACGTGATATTTCATGTGAAACTGCATAACATTAAAATTATGGCGGGGGCCATTCTGCCCTACAAAGGCAAAGAGCAGTAAGTGCAAAAACCCCAAACTGAGAAAAACAGCATTTTGTGTTTTCTTTACACAACTTTTTAATCATAGGCCTATTTAACACCAGAATTTTAAATTAGATAGATTAAAGTGAGGTGAACACCACAATTTTTCACAATTTGGCAATCTCATAGGCTATACTGCATTTTGCCTTTGTATTCCAGCTTAAAATTATACAATAAGATATTGCCGTATGATGACCATAATTAGCCTACTCTTTTTATGGGAAAATCACTAGGCACTGACAATATTTTTTGCTGTAAAAATGTTCCTTGATGCCTAAGCAATGGAACAAATGTGTATTTTACAGATTTTTAGGCCTACTGCTAATAAATGCACACTTTCAAGAAAAAGCTAGGTAGCTAGGCTACACTCAGCAGTTAGCAATTGCGATTAGCATCTTCTTTGTTCTTTGATCATTTTCTTCCCTAATCCTTGTAAACATACAAACATGCAATCATGATCAATTTCAGTATGGAATTTCATAAGTTTGTGCTGCTTGGGAGTGTCTAGAAAGTGTATTGGTTAGCAGTTAGAGTGAGTTATTAGTGAGTTATTAGCAATCGCGATTAACATTTCTCAGGGTGTTGTTTGGCTCTGCATAGAAAGTGTAAACACACTCATTAGCATTATTAATCATGATTAACATAATCATGACACACACTGCAAACTACCAACTACAAGAAGCCCTTTTTCAAAAAATATAATAACAAAGGCTAGGGCAAGGTAAACCAAGGCAGACTGCAGCAAATGACTGAAACCAAGGCAAACAGCAGTAAAAGAATAGGCAAACTGCAGCAAAAACACTATACTGCACTTTGGCTTGGTTTTAGCCTACTTTTCAATACACATTGCAAACTAAAATCTCAAATATTGACATGAAATTGTTTAGGCCTACAGATCAACATGACATTTTAACAGATTGAAGAGCTGACCGTGCACTTTCCATTTCTGCATTTTTTTTTTTTTTTTTAAATGCACTTACTGCTCTTTGCTTTTGTAGGGCAGCATATAAGACAGCACATTGAGACATAGGCTCCCCACCGCTGCACTATGGGTACACAAGCACACTAAGGAAAAGTGGAAAAATGTAATCATGCAAATGTAAATGTATAGAACAAGGTCACATTGGGATAGAGGAAGAGATATAGAGCATGAGTTAAGGGGTACTCATGGTATGACAAGGAAAAAAAGCTTAGGATTCAAACTTGCAACCCTCTGATCTAAAGTCCATGTCCTTAACCATTAGGCCTCAGTTGCCCCCCCCCCCCCACAGCTTAGGGGGTACCCAACACAAAAACAGTTGGGAAACACTGGTGTACATGTTTGATGGGATTATAATGATGTTCCATACATAGCCTGTGTGTGTGCTACTCATGTGCGCCTCCATCTCAAACCCTTTCTGCAAAGTCCTCTGAAGGTCAAATTAGCTTTGGCCGTACACTCGGCTCATATGGATTTTTGTGAATGTCAGTGATGGAATTATAAAAGGGTGCGTTCAGTTCATTTCACAAGCAGCTTACTCGCTTTGCTCT